>NC_041382.1:223931572-223995728 GCF_002162155.2 Triticum dicoccoides
GCAACCTCCCAAACGCCGACAGACGGCACCCGCGGTCGAAGGAACCCGGAGCCGGACACGCATCACCATCGAGCGCGACCAAGACGACCGCCCTCGAGCAGTTGAACATTGCGGTGAACGCCTGCCTCCTCCATGCCGGGAGAGGCGCGTTTCCCCGCCGGCTATTGATCACTCAACTCTCGGCAACCGGCTAGGCCGCCGTGAGGGAATCGTAGAAAATGACGCCTGCCACTGGATCGACCGCTTAGCTCGGTCCCTAGCGCTTGAAGAAGAAGATGCGATCGGCCCGTCTTGTTTTGGCCCCCGCGTTCGCGACGAGCCCTTCCCCAAAGGGTTCTCGCTCCCTCGAGACACTCCTAAGTACAATGGCTCCGCGAAGCCAGAAGATTGGCTGGTTGACTACTCCACCGCCGTCAGCATAGCAAACGGCAACAAGCGTGTTGCCGTGAAATATGTTCCCCTCATGCTCCAGGGAACAGCCCGGACATGGTTGAACAGTCTCAAGCCCTACAACGTCAACAGTTGGGTATACTTCACCGATGTTTTCATCCACAACTTCGCCAGCACCTACAAGTGGCCACCCAAGCCTTGCGAGCTCTCTTTGTGTGTCCAAGGCCCGACCGAGTCCACCCGCGACTACTTGATGGGGTGGGCTGAACTGCCCAACTCCTGTGAAGGGGTGCACGAGGTGCAAGCCATAGAATACTTCTCTACCGAGTGCTGAGAGGGCACTCTACTCAAGCATCGACTTCTTCGCGACAAGCCAGCTACGCTCGACGAATTGCTAATCATAGCAGACAAGTACGCCACTACCGACTCCTCCATGAAGTCAGAGCTTCGAGTGGATGCGTCTGGAAAAGTACTCCCTCCAGCTCCCTAGACGCCAGCTGGTGATAACAGTCGGTGCCAGCACTAGAATGACAACAAGTGCAAGGCCCCGGAGCCGGCTTCAACCAGCCAGTAGGTGGAAAGAGTTGAAGATCAATAGCCAAAGGGTCAGCACGGCCCCAAACGTCAGAAGGGTGGTACGCCTGCTTGGCTGCCCGCCTTCTCCTATGAGCAAACCCTCGATGCTCCCTGCAAGTTCCACAACGGTGCGAAGCCATCCAACCACACCACTCGGAAGTGCCATTGGCTAACCCGAATCTCCAAGGGTGAAGGATTGTTGTCTTCTCCGCCTGCTGGCCAGCCAGCACCGCCTCCTCCGCAATAGCCGGCCCGCCCAGTAGCCGCCATCCAAGATGAATTCCCCGAAGAACGTGGAGCCTACATCATCTTCAGCATTGTGGCTGACGATAGCCGCAGTCGATGCCAGCAGCAGCATGAGGTCAATGCTGTCACTTCAGAAGCCCGAGAATTTATGCACTGGTTTGAGAAGCCCATCAGCTAGAGCCATGCAGATCACCCGGAAGTAATGCCTTCTCTGGGTTCCTATGCCTTGGTGATAACAGTCGTCGCCAGCACTAGAATGACAACAAGTGCAAGGCCCCGCAGCCGACTTCCACCAGCCGGCAGGTGGCAAGAGTTGAAGATCAACAGCTACAGGGTCAGCCCGGCCCCAAGCGTCAGAAGGGCAGCATGCCTGCTTGGCTGCCTGCCTTCTCTTATGAGCAAACCCTCGATCCTCCCTGCAAGTTCCACAATGGCGCGAAGCCGTCCAACCACACCACCCGGGTGTGCCACTGGCTAACCCGAATCTCCAAGGGCGAAGGACAGCTGCCTCCTCCTCCTACTGGCCAGCCGGCACCGCCTCCTCCGCATCAGCCGGCCCGCCCAGTTGCCGCCGTCCAAGATGAATTTGTCGTGTTTCGGGTTCCGGCAGACCCTTGAGGTTCGAACACTGGGGTGCGCGCGGAGATTTTGCCCCCTACCTACCTGCACCCCTCCGCCTCGCTAAGATCTAAGCAATGGAAAGAACAACACGGATGACACAGGGTTTATACTGGTTCGGGCCACCGTTGTGGTGTAATACCCTACTCCAGTGTGTGGTGTGGTGGATTGCCTCTTGGGCTGATGATGATGAACAATACAAGGAAGAACAGCCTCACGAGGGTCTGCTCTTGGCTGGGGCGATGAACTGCTGGGAGGAGTTCAGTCAACCTCCTCTCTCTCTCTCTCTTTCCTTCTCTTGTCCTTTTTCTCTTCCCTCGTCCTCCCTTTCGTTCTGTGGGTGGTTGGTCCGATTTATAGAGGCCCTGGTCCTCTTCCCAAATATCGAGCGGGAAGGGAGCCAACAATGGCGGGCTAATTTGAAGGGGGACAACTAGTACCAACTATCCTGACAAAAGTAGTCTTCGCCTGCACAAAGCTCTGGTGGTGACGCCGTCTTGGGCTCCACAATGACCTCCATCTTGCAGTCCTCCTGGTCTTGGTCTTGTTGCACCAAAATGGCAACCTTTGCCTGATGCCTCGATACTTCGTGGCTGCACTTGTTCCCTTTGCACCAAAGAGGAAAGGAGGACGCTGCGCGGGCTGGCACCCACCTGGTGCCTTTGGTCGTCATGGCTTGCGTCACGGGCACCTCGTGAGGTACCCCGCCTTGATCTCTCTGCCTCCTCGTGAGCCTGCCTGATGAGGCCGTGCCTGAGGAAGCTCCGCGCCGTCCGCCCCGCAAGGCTTGGCCCCTCGCGAGGGTCTTTGGTCTGTGTTGGTGAAGGTGGACCGTGCTGGGCCCCCCTTTGAGCCACGCCACAGTCCGCAGGCAGGCAAGTCTGGGGACCCCCGTTCCCAGAACACCGACAGTAGCCCCCGGGCCCAAGGCGCGCCCGGACTTGGCCGTGCAGGGAGGCGGAAGGGCAAGAGCGAAGTGCCGCGGGCCCTAATAGCCTACGGCCTTGGGCTCCGCGTGGCGGTTGATTGGACGTGAGCGCCTTAGCAACTGTGCGAGTTGATAAAGGAGCGGCATCTGCCTAGGCTTTGCTTTTTGCTTTCTCCGGTTGCTGCTCAGATCCCCTTTCTTGCGCATCTCCTTCCTTCCTCCAAAGTTTCCAGATCTACTCCGACCGCGTGACCTAGGAAGCCATGGCGCCTCGTCAGCCCCCGGCCGTAGCTTGGTACTCGTCTGCCCTGGACTCGCCGAACGTGTCGGAGGCGAGCCTTGCCCGGTTGCGCCGGATGGCGGCGGCGCAGGGCATCGATGGGGCGAAGGTGTTCAAGGCCGGCTCCGCCACCCCTGAGGGTCAAGGGAGCACTTTCTATCCGTTCTTCGTAAGTGCCATTGCTGCTGGCCTGGTGCCTCCCTTCTCCGAGTTCTTCTTCTCTGTCCTCCACCATTACAGGCTACAGGCTCTGCATCTCCACCCCAACTCCGTCCTTCTCCTGGCAATCTTCGCCTATTACTGCGAGGCTCACGTAGGGGTGCAGCCCTCAGTGGCCTTGCTGCGCCACTACTTCTACCTCTGAACCTCTCAAGGTCCTGCTTCCACGTGCGCGAGCTTCATCGCGTACGGAGGCGCCATTGCCATCTCGAACCCTGGGAAAAGGATTGAGGGCTTCAGGAGCAAGTGGGTCTTGGCGGATGCTGGGCGCATTCACCCTCGGCTGATCTTGCCCACAGAGCAGCCCACGAGCTCCAGCGATTGGGGTCGAGCGGAGCTCGCGGACCCCCACGCGAAGCTGGTGTTGGAGAAGATGGATGCGGATCTGAGGCCGGCCAACATGGCGGCGGCGAAGCTGACCGGTGCATCGCTGCTGAGGGAATTCCTGGAGCACCAGCTGGCTCCGCTTCGGTTGTACTCACCCCCGATGTGGAGGCCCCATCCGAGCCCCGCGGCCTTGGCCGACGGAGATCTGGGTGCGGTCCTCCAATCTCTGGTCGGGGGCGATGTGGCGAGGATGGAAGGTGCTCCTACGCCCCTGTTCCTCCGCGAGGACTGGGAGCAGGTAGTGAAGTCCATGCCCGTCTTCAACGGGGATGGGCCCGTGCCCATGGAAACTCCCGAGGAACCGGTGGACGTGCCCTTCGACGACTCCAGCGAAGAGGAGGAAGGAGGGGAGCGGGAAAGATGGCCTGACTCTGAGGCAACTGACGGAGAATCGAGGGCTCCTCTCCCCTGGTGCAGGTCCCGCGTTCTCCGCCTCTCTTCGAGCGATGACGACGAGGATGACGACGAGGATGACGATGAGCAGGACGGCGGGAGCTTGCCCCCGATCCCGAAGAAGGACATGACCGGGCTGATCTCCCGCGGGTCTGCCCCGGCCCCGAGGCGGACCGCACCTTCCGCTTCCAAGCTTCCCGAGGTTGACCCTTCCAGCCGGCTTTAAGGCTTCAAATTTGGCCGGAGGCCGCTCAAGCTCACTGGCGACGACCCGTAAGGATTTGATTCTTGTCTTTATTTCTTATTCTGCTTCTGAGGCTTGACGTCCGCATCTCTTGGACAGGCTGGCGCCCGCAGCAAAGAAGTCGAAGGGGGATCCTGAGGTCCCATCCGTGGCAGCACCTCTGCCCGCAAGAGAGGGTGACCGCGATGCACGGGCTTCTCCTGCCCGTTCGTCCTCGCGAGGCCTGGCTGAGCCGGCTGGGGCGAGCTCGGCCCCCATGGCCCAAGTGACTCCCGAGGTGTCCTTGCCTGCCGCCGCCACTACACCCGTTGGGGCGCAGCAGACTCCGCCTTAGGATGCTGTGGCAGCGCAGCCGCCTTCTCCTCCTACTCCATCGGCTGCTATCTCTCCGACTCCTTCTGCCATTCTGGATCGTGCTATCGCTGAGCTGGACCGACTGCGGCAGGATCTTCTTAGCGCCGACCCTCGCTTGGTGGCTGGGCGCTTGGAGCTGGCTTCCGGATGGGTTCGCTCCGACGCTTCGATTCGGGCGGCGCTGGTTTAGGCCTCGACGGCTTGCGACGAGGAGAAGCAGGCCATCCTTGAGGCGAAGGCTGCTCGTGACGCAGCCCTGGGGGAGGTGGTCGACATCTGTGGTCGCTGCAAGGCGCTGGAGGATGAGCTGCAGGGCCTACGGGACCAGCTCACGAAAGAGGTCCGCCTTTGTCAAGAGCAGGAAGAAGGTGTGAAGGCTCGCGAGGCGGCCGTCAAGGAGAGGGAGGTCAAGCTTAGGAAGCGTCGCGACCGCCTAGGCGCGCTGGAGCAGGAGTTGGGGCGAGGAAGGCCGAGCTGGACGACAAGGCCCTGGTTCTTGTCGAGGACCGCGTGGCCTTCACGGAGATGGAGGCGAAGGCTCGCTCCTCGCTGAGGACGCTTTATGACAGCGGCCTGGAGAGCCCGCTGGCTGGCACCGAGGACGGCCCCGCCAAGCTGCTTCCCTTCCTGGTTCACGCTCTTGAAGATGTCGCCCTTGGCCTTGGCCCCACGGCGGAGGCCGAGGCGCGTGTCCTGTCTTCTGCAGCACTGACGCGGGTGCTCACCCACATCTACCTTCGTGATCCCGACGTCGACCTCGACAGCCTGCTGGAGCCAGTAAGCGGCGAGCGTGCCGCTGCCGCTGCCGAGGCCGTGAAGGGTTGCGCGGAGGCTCTGTTGGGGAAGTTCCGGGCCTTCAGCACCAAGCCGAAGCAAGACGCTGCCGACCCCGCTGCTCCATGAGGCGCACCCACTCCGTGATGCTCCACCGCCGACAAGTGACTCCGTTGTGGCTCCTGTCCTGCCTTTAATTCCTGCACATGTATCATGCCTCGGGGAGGCGTTTAAACTTGCGTTTGGCATTGAGATAACAGTGTGGACTATAATATTTGCTTTTGAATTCCTTGAAATTTGCGCTTTTCCTTCCTACTTGCTTATGTTCTACGCCGGCAGAGCCCGGCCCCGCGCATAGCTCACCCAGCGTTAGTCCCGACCGGAAACCAGGACGGGGCCAAGGAGTGAGGGGCTACGTGACAAGTTAGGCTCCTGAGTCGCGATGCTCAGGAGTCCCCCTTGGCGCACGAACAGAAAGTAGGGAGGTTTGATGTGGGTGGATCTACCGTTCTACGTCTGCAGAGCCCGGCCGCGTGCATACCTCACCCAGCGTTAGCCTTTCGGAACTAAGGAGTGAGGGGCTACATGACCAGTTAGGCTCCTGAGTCGCGATGCTCAGGAGTCCCCCTTGACGCTCAAACGGCCTTCGTACCTTGGCTCCGCTCGGGGAGGGACGCGCGACGAACCAGGCCCGGGGGGGCCTGGCTGGGCGGCGTGCGTCTGGGCGTGACCAAGGCGCAGCCCCCGTGCCCAGCCCCCTCGCGCGGCACTCCCGAGGGGAGGCGTTACGATGAGGCTAGACACTGAGCTCTGGGCTCACTGAGGTTGATGCAGCCCGGGGGCCACCCTCAGTTGTTTATCACCAGCGCGGAGCATAGCGCTTCCGTATGTGTACGGGCATAGCCGCTCCTCGGCAGTGTCGTCAGCCAGCGCGGAGCATGGTGCTTCCACTGGTACGTGGGAGGGGGCCCCCTCCGGGAGGAGCCCCCGGGGTGTGTACAGCCCCGCCCTGACACGTGGCTGGCACGGTAGGGCCTGGCGAGGTGTATCTGGGCACCCGTGGGCCAGCGCGGGACTCACGGGGCGCTACCTCTAGGCGGGTTGCGCCTGGCACCGGGCCTTATCTTGTGATGTGTCCCTGCAAATTTGGTTAGATGCTGGCACTCTACGTCCTCGGGTCCCGGCCCTCGAGCTGGTCTCAGCCGTCGCTGGTATGCCAGGTCGCGATGCCGTGGACAAGGCCGGAGGGTGAGGGCTAGAGAGCCAGTAAGAGCCCTGAGTCGCGATGCTCAGGTACCCCCCCCCCCTTTAACATGCAAGCGGTCGACATGGAGAAGAAGAGGTGCCATGGGCCGGCATCAAATAATCAAGCATGGTGGGTATGACGCATAACCGGAAATAACTGCAACTGAGATACACACCGCTGGGTCCGGCCCGAGCGACTTGGGGATCATGCAGCCCGAGGGGCGCCCCCAACAAGGTAAGCTAACAACATGAAATAAAAGGGATACATGTCGCAGGGACGGACCCACGCGGCCTGGGAATGATGCAGCCCTGGGGAGGGGGCGCTCCCAGCTGGAAGTGAAACTTGAAAGATGTCACCTGATGATGTTGAGGACGAAGGGGTGTTGGTGTAGCTGACTCGGTGGGCTGCGGAAGCCGATCCTCACAAGCCCCCAGGCCCAGGGGCCTCAGGAGGCTCCGGAGGTGCTGGTGGCTCCCTGCGGGCCATCTCCATCTCCGCCAGGGCTGCGGAACGCCTGGCCTCTTGTGCCTCTATGATGCCCCTCATGAGGCGCTGGTACGTGACAGCCGCGTTCGGCAAGCCGTAAGGCATGCGAACGCAGCTGTGGGGTGGACCTCCGCAGCGCCCCACTCGCGAGGGCCAAAGGCGCTCCAGAGAGGCGACTCGGTTGAGCCCTGGTATGTTGATGCAGACACGCAGCCCACCATCCTTGCCTGGATGGGGAGCCACTGCTGGTAGACGGCGGCTGCCTTTCATGACCCTTGACTCTTGTAGCTCCTGAATGGCCTTGCTGACGAACTCCTGAGGGTCGGGCTCTCCTTGCCTTACTCCTTCTTGAGGGAAACATGCTTCGAAGCACGCCTCCATCTGGTGCCCAAGCGCCTCCCTCATGACCCTAGCCAGGTCGGTGGCCCTCCAGGGGAGAGCCACCGAGCCCTGCCTGAGGAGGTCACCGGGCGCGCTTTCCTATGCGACAAAAGGAGGTTCCCCCTAGGCAGGCACGGGCCCAGAGGGTCCTGCCTCTTGAGGGGCCAGGCCGGACAATGTCTTCTTCTTCTTGGGGGCGGTCTCGGGAAGCCTCCTGCTTCCGCGATCCGGGTCTTCCAGTGACGCGGCCTGAAAGGCTCGTTCCAGGGAACACACCGCGTCCTTCTCTTCACAGGGCACCGTGATGACTCTGCCACTTCCAGGCATCTTGAGGACGTTGTAGCCATGGTGAGTTACGGCCATGAACTTGGCCAGCGCTGGGTACCCAAGGATGGCATTGTACGGCAGGCGAATGTGAGCAACGTCGAAGTCGATGTGCTCGGTGCAGTAGTTGTCGCGTGCCCCGAAGGTGACAGGGAGGCGGGCCTGCCCAATCGGGACCGTGGAGCCGTCGGTGATTCCGGAGAAGGGCTTGGTTGGCTGAAGCTGGCTATAGGGCACTTGGAGATTGTTGAATGTTTCCACGGACAGGACGTTGAGCCCTGCCCCGCCATCGATGAGGGTCCTGGTGTCCACCACATTGCTGATGATTGGGGAACAAAGCATCGGGAGGACTCCAGCTGTAGCCGCACACTTGAACTGATCTGCTGAGCTGAACGTGATGGCGCACGCCGACTACCTGAGAGGGCGCATGGCTTCAAGCCTGGGGAGGACTACATTCACTTCGCGGGCGAACTGCTTGAAGATGCGTTGAGAGGCTGGGGCCTGAGCCCCGCCCAGGATGCAGGCGATCGCGCGCGGCTCCTGGAAGCCCCCAGCCCCTTCATCTTGGTGGCGGTCCTCGTTTCTCCTTGGCTGCGGCGGCAGCGGAGGGAGGCCTGCGTTGCCATGCGGGCAATCCTCGCGAGGCTGATCCCTCCAGTCTCCCTCGCGAGGCGGGTCTTGCCAGCGATCCTCGCGAGGTTGATCGCACCACCCTTGGCAGGGGCCACGGTCTTCCCAGCGTCCTGCGTTCCTTCCTCCTCCTCGACCGTAGCCCCGGTCACCGCGGTCGGGGCGACGGCCGATCCTTCCTTCTCGCACAGCTCGGAGCTCTTGACATTCGTTGTTGTTGTGGGTGTGGAGGTCGTGGTACACACAGTACTGGCTGCCCTTGTAAGGTTCGGGCTGATCTGTTCCCCGCTTGGTGTCTGGTTCTGCCGCGAGCACGGCAGCCCCCTTGCGCTTCATGTCTTTGGCCTTGGGCTTCTTCTCTTCTGGGTCTGCGGCAGGCAGCTCGAGGAGGGAGAGACGCCCTTCCTCAGCCCTGGTGCACTTGGTCGCCAAGTTGAACAGCTCCAAGGAAGTGCACAAGTCTTCATGCATCGCCAGCTCCTCCTTCATTTTGACATCACGCACGCCGTCGGAGAAGGCTAAGATGATGGCCTCCTCAGTCACCTTGGGAATCTTGAGGCATGCGTTGTTGAAGCGCTGGATGTACTTCTGTAGGGTCTCCCCAGGTTGTTGCTTGATGCGGCGCATGTCGCTCACGGTAGGTGGCCGGTCACGAGTACCTTGGAAGTTGGCGATGAAGCGGGTGCGCATCTCGTCCCAGGAGGAGATCGTGCCTGGAGCCAGGTTCAGGAGCCAGGTGCAGGCCCCGTCCTTGAGCGCCATGGGAAACCAGTTCGCCATGACCTTCTCGTCTCCGTTGGCAGCTTCGATGCCCAGCTCGTAGAGCTGGAGGAACTCCGCAGGGTCGGCCGTGTCGTCGCAACGAGGAGGCAGGTCCGGCTTGAACTTGCCGGGCCACGCGACGCTGCGTAGCTCGGTGGTGAAGGCACGACAGCCTGCTGTGGCCACGGGAGGCCTTGGGTGATGGAGAGCTTGGTCTTGCATGTCCCCACGTGCTGCAGCTGGGTCTTGACGTGCGGGAGCAGGAGCAGGGTCGCGACGTGCTGGAGCAGGGAGCGCCCGGGCAACTTCTTTGGGCGAGGGACTTCTTGGCAGCTCTGCTCTTGCGGCGCTGGCACCTGACGGAGCGGGTTCCCGCCAGGGGCCACGCGCCTTGGAGCCATGGCGCCTTCTTGTGGAGGAGGCGGCCGGAGCACCGCCGGAGCTTCGTCGCCCGCGCGGGGCGGGGTGCGGTGCAGCGGAGCGGACGGCGCATGAGAGCCCCCTGCGGCGTGGACGAGCTCGGCGACGCGGTCGAGCCATTCTTTGTAGACGTCGTCGACGGGACGGTAGCGCAGGAGCTCGTTTGCCGCGATGAGCGCAGCTCGAGCCTCCATGGGTGCGCGGAGCGCGCGGGACGAAGAACCAGCTGGGGTGAGCGAGGGAGTAGCGGTGCGGCCGTCTTGCCGCACGGACGGATGCTGAGACGATGCTTGCTGCTCGTCCCCCGCCGGGCCGGTGGCGGTGTTGACGGCGGGTGACAGAGAACGGCGTGGACGCCCGCCAACAGGAGCCGTCTGGGCGACGCGGGAAGCGAGAGCGGCCCGGCGCTCGGCGCGGGCCCAACGAGCGTCAGACATGGGCACGATGGTCGGAGGAGAACGGGGCGGTGGAAGACGAATTCCGGCGCACCCCTACCTGGTGCGCCAAATGTCGGGTTTCGGGTTCCGGCAGACCCTTGAGGTTCGAACACTGGGGTGCGCGCAGAGATTTCGCCCCCTACCTGCCTGCACCCCTCCGCCTCGCTAAGATCTAAGCAATGGAAAGAACAACACGAATGACACAGGGTTTATACTGGTTCGGGCCACCGTTGTGGTGTAATACCCTACTCTAGTGTGTGGTGTGGTGGATTGCCTCTTGGGCTGATGATGATGAACAATACAAGAAAGAACAGCCTCGCGAGGGTCTGCTCTTGGCTGGGGCGATGAACTGCTGGGAGGAGTTCAGTCACCCTCCTCTCTCTCTCTCTCTCTTTCCTTCTCTCGTCCTTTTTCTCTTCCCTCATCCCCCCTTTCGTTCTGTGGGTGGTTGGTCCTATTTATAGAGGCCCTGGTCCTCTTCCCAAATATCAAGCGGGAAGGGAGCCAACAATGGCGGGCTAATTTGAAGGGGGCCAACTAGTACCAGCTATCCTGACAAAAGTAGTCTTCGCCTGCACAAAGCTCTGGTGGTGACGCCGTCTTGGGCTCCACAATGACCTCCGTCTTGCAGTCCTCCTGGTCTTGGTCTTGTTGCACCGAAATGGCAACCTTTGCCTGATGCCTCGGTACTCCGCGGCTGTGCTTGTTCCCTTTGCACCAAAGAGGAAAGGAGGACGCTGCGCGGGCTGGCACCCGCCTGGCGCCTTTGGTCTTCATGGCTTGCGTCACGGGCACCTCGTGAGGTACCCCGCCTTGATCTCTCTGCCTCCTCGCGAGCCAGCCTAATGAGGCCGTGCCTAAGGAAGCTCCGCGTTGTCCGCCCCGCGAGGCTTGGCCCCTCGCGAGGGTCTTGGGTCTGTGTTGGTGAAGATGGGCCGTGCTGGGCCCCCCTGTGAGCCACGCCGCAGGCCGCAGGCAGGCAAGTCTGGGGACCCCCGTTCCCAGAACGCCGACAGAATTCCCCAAAGAACATGGAGCCTACATCGTCTTCACCAGTGTGGTTGACGATAGGCGCAGTCGGCGCCAGCAGCAGCATGACGTGAATGCTGTCACTTTAGAAGCCCGAGAATTTATGCGCTGGTCCGAGAAGCCCATCAGCTAGAGCCTTCTCCGGGTTCCTATGCCTTGGTGTTGGATGCCACCTTCTCAACAGACAGGCGAGCTGCTTGTTTCTCCTGAGTCCTCATAGATGGCGGTAGCAGCATCGACATCCTCTACCACGACACCATGGAGAAACTGCACATCAAAGAAAGACAACTCCAGCCCAGTCGGACTGTTTTCCATGGCATTGTGCCTGGCCTTTTCTGCTCACCAATCGGCAAGATCAAGATAGATGTCCTCTTCGGAGACAGAGATCACTTCCGCCGAGAGCCAGTCTGGTTTGAGGTGGTTGACCTAGAGAGCCCTTACCACGTGCTCCTAGGCCAACCCGCCTTAGCCAAATTCATGGCGGTGCCGCATTATGCCTACCTCAAGATGAATATGCCGGGAACCAAGGGCATCATCACCATAGTCGGCGACTACAAGAAGTCGGCCGCATGTGCCACCGCTAGCAGCCAGCTAGCCGATTCCCTCGTGATTGCAGCAGAGAAGAACCTCCTCGACCGGGTGGTGGCTATGGCCAGCAAGCAGCTGGACCTATCACCAGACCCCAAGGAGTCGGGAGCATCAGGTTCTTTCCAGTCGGACAAAGAAACAAAGAAGATTCCCTTGGACACCGACCACCATGAGAGGCACGCTATCATGGGGACCAACCTCGATAGAAAATAGGAAAGCGAGCTCGTCCATTTCCTCCGTGAGTGTCGGGACATCTTCGCATGGCCTCCCAACGAAATGTCGGGTGTTCCGACGGATTTCGCCATGCACAAGCTACATGTTAGATCAGATGCAAAACCAGTCAAGCAGCCCCTTCGCCATCTATCAGAAGAAAAAAGAAGAGTTGTTGGTGAAGAAATAGCCCGACTCTTGGTGGCCGAGTTCATTATGGAAGTGTTCTTTCTACAATGGCTTGCCAACCCAGTCCCTGTACTGAAGAAGAATAACAAGTGGCGCATGTGTATCGACTACACCAGCCTCAATAAAGCCTGCCCCAAATATCCATTTGCTCTATCCTGGATTGATCAAGTGATAGACTCCACAGCCGGATGCGAGCTGATGTTGACGATGACATGTACCTAGGGTATGGTAATAGGCCTGACCTAGACGCCCTTCCCAAGGACACTACCCGAAGATCAACCGCATTCAAAGAACAGTAATTTCCACCGACTGGAATCTCCTCAGAGTGCAACTCACTCGACCAACAACTCCACTCGGATAACCCAATTCCATTCGACCAGTATATCACCATTCGACCGTACAAGAAACCACTCGGAAGACAGAAGACCTAAAGTCACTCAGGATGGCAACGGTCAGGCGTTCACTCCGTAGTGTTAATGATCATTTATACGTCTTTATTGCTAGCATTACCAGTAACGCCTCATCTTTATGTACATTGAACCCTGTATAACTGAGGGCTGGAGGGGTCCGGCGCACTCTATATAAGCCACCCCCTCCTCAGGTACAAGGGTTCGCACTCCTGTAATTTCATGCATAATCCAGTTGACCGCCTCAGGGCACCGAGACGTAGGGCTATTACTTCCTCCACGAAGGGCCTGAACTCGTAAATCTTGCGTGCACAACCTCATCGTAGCTAGGATCTTGCCTCCTCCTGCGTACCCCCTCATCTACTATTAGACTTAGAACGACGACAGTTGGCGCCCATAGTGGGGCAGGTGTCTTAGCAACTTCCGGTGAGGTTGCGAGTTTTCTGATTCCCATCATCATGGTTTCTCACGGAGGTTTGGCTAAGGGCCACGAGATCCGTCTCGGTGCGCTTGTTTTCATCGCCGATGACTCCGCTTGGCTTCAAGAAGCTCCCCTCGACGTTGACGCACTCCCCGTCCGCGGAGTGACCCACTTTCGGGTGTGCGCTCGCGGCATCCTTCTACGGCAGCCATCAACCTAGAATCGGTCGACTCCCGCAACGTCTTCGCTCTTCGCTGCTCGATGCTACAAACGATCCGGTCGATCACGGCTTCAGTGGTGGATCAGGTATGCGGTGGCTCGCCGGTCGGCCACCCCTCAAGTCACGGCAATCGAGCCCGACAAATCTCCTATGAGTTGTTCGACCTATCGACTGACTTCGTGGAGACTCTGTCCGAGTGTGACAGCAGCGACCCTGTGGCAGAAGTCCCGATGGTCAACACGCCGCGCCACCCGCCTGGCTTCCGCCATAGCAACGGCGGCGATGGCGGCGGTGATCCGTTGCATGTTCACGAAGAATATCGTCCTCAAGCCATTACTTCGCAGCAGCGAGAGGAGCTGCATCGTTGCAATACGGAAGCACTCCACACTCCCATTGTTGGGGGAACCTCCGAGGCTCGGGCCTTGGCGACTGCGCTTGGCCACTTTGGTTAAGGGCGCGCGACTGGAGAATCTCTAGCGTTCACTCAACGATCGCGCTCGACGGCTGGTCCCTGAATCCCGTCGACGTCAGCGGCAATTGTTTCCACTCGAGCATCAGGTATACCGTACCCCAATTCGGAATCTTATTGCTGCAGCCCACATAGCAGAGTCAATCCAGCCATCCCAATCAGAGGCTGGAAGGGGTTTGATGCAGATTAAAGCATTGCTCTGTGCAATGGGAGAGCAGAACACAGCAGTTTCCTAGTCGCGCAATAGGATCCATAGTAGATATGTGGTTGCGGACACTATCCAGTTGGCTCATAGCGCAAGATCGCCTCTGCAGCGTGAGGGTCGTGGACATCGTCAAGAGCAGTTCATGGGTTGGAATTATGATCAATATGATCATCGGGTCGGCCGTGAGAAACGCCGTCGAGTGTCAACGCCCCCTCCGCGAGGCGGGTCGTATGCACCGCGGCGACCCGACGACATGCGTCCATATGGTGATGAGCGAAGGCATCCAGTCGACCCCAGAGAACATGGATTTGATGCAAGATCAATTTTGGTACAAGGTTTGGTCAACCGAAACAGAGCTCACGGAGAAGGACAAGACAGAGATCGACCAACGAGCAGTCGAGTGCATGTATTAGGGCCTGAGTGTTTCAGTAGTACCATCAGAGCCGCAGAGGTCCCTCCCAACTTCAGATTGGCGACTGGGGTAAGTATGTTTACCGGTGAATCCAAACCTGACACTTGGTTAGAGGATTACCGAGTGGATGTGCAGATTGGTGGCGGTAATGATGAGGTAGCCATGAAACACCTTCCGTTGATGTTGGAAGGGTCAGCCAGAGCTTGGTTGAATCAGTTGGCTCCTGGCAGCATATTTAGTTGGGAAGAGTTGGCCCGAGTGTTTGTTAGAACGTTTGAAGGCACTTGCAAGCGGCCTGTAGGGCTGACAGAGTTGCAGCATTGTGTTCAGAAGCTGAATGAGACGTTGAGAGATTATATCCAGAGGTGGGCCACTTTGCATCACATAGTGGAAAACATGTCACCACACCAAGAAGTCTGCGCCTTCAAGGAGGGCATTCGGTACCGAGAGATGAACCTGAAATTCGGTCGGACAGGAGATATGACTCTGACGCAGATGATGGAAATAGCCACTCGGTACGCTAACGGTGAAGAAGAAGACCCACTCCGCAGTGGCAAGAGCAAACCAGTCGCCCAAGATGTGGGAGGAGGTAATTCCAATCGGAAATAGAAGCGTAAGGCCGAACCCGCCGCTCCTGTTGAAGCCGTGGCAGTGACTCAGGGAAAGTTCAAACGAAAACCTAAAGGACCATGGGTTCCGAAAAAAGTGAAGGATTCAGCAGGAAATGATGTGTTGGAAACCTAATTTATCCCAAGCATACGACTCGACAATGTCGACTCCTTATTCAGCAATTCCGAGAGGGTCAGTCCAAAGAGAAAGAGAAAGAGTCTGATAAGGACGAAGACAAAGAGGAAGATGATGGTTTCCCCAACATCAATGCCACTTTGGTGATTTTTGCTGATGTTGAGAGCAAAAGTCGATTGGAAGTCATTAACAGAGAAGTGAACATGGTTGCTCCGGCGACGCCAACATATTTGAAGTGGTCAAAGACTCCCATTACGTTCGACC
Organism: Triticum dicoccoides; assembly: GCF_002162155.2. NCBI lineage: Eukaryota > Viridiplantae > Streptophyta > Magnoliopsida > Poales > Poaceae > Triticum > Triticum dicoccoides. The sequence goes on from NC_041382.1 coordinate 223,946,826, forward strand.
AATCAGATCACCCGGCATGTGTTGCTACCCTAGGGCGGGAAGCGTTGGTGGTCGACCCGGTCGTCGGAGGCACCCGATTGACCAAGGTCCTGATGGATGGTCGCAGTGGTTTGAACATTATGTATGCCGAGACTCTCTGAGAGATGGGCATCCCGATGTCCAAGCTCAGTGAAAGCAATATGCACTTCCACGGTGTCGTTCCTGGGAAAAAAAGCTGATTCACTCGGCCAGATCACTCTTGACGTGGTTTTCGGTGATTCGAAGAACTATCGCAAGGAAAAGTTGACATTTGAAGTTGTGGATTTTCACAGTGCTTATCACGCTATTTTGGGCAGGCCTGCATATGCTCGCATCATGGCTCGACCATGTTACGTATACCTCAAGCTGAAGATGCCTGGGCCCAAAGGCGTGATTACAATCACTGGTAATCGGCAGAGAGCGGAGGGATGTTTCCAGAAGGCCTCAAAGATTGCTGATGAACAGATGGCAGCAGTGGAAATGCAAGAGTACTAGAAGAACGCAGATCCAAGTGATTTGCTGTGTGCCAAGAAGCCCGCTTCAGAATCTTCATTTTCAGTCGTCCGGTGAAACGAAACAAGTTCATGTTCAACCGACCGATCCTAATGCTGCTCCGACTCATATCTCAACAACACTCGACAACAAATAGGAAGAAGCGCTCATCCAGTTCCTCCGTGAGAATTGGGACATCTTTGCATGGAAACCTTCTGACATGCCAGGTGTACCCAGGGGGCTGGCTGAGCACCATTTGTGAGTCAACCCAAAAGCAAAACATGTCAAAGAGCATCTCCGTCGGCCCGCCATGGAGAAGAGGAAGGCAATTGGTGAGGAGGTGGCTCGGCTTCTGGCAGCTGAGTTCATCCGCGAGATATACCACTCCGAGTGGCTCGCCAATGTTGTCATGGTCCCCAAAAAGGATGATTCACTTTGCATGTCCATCGACTTCAAGCATATCAATCGGGCCTGCCCGAAAGTTCATTTCCCTCTGCCCCGCATCGATCAAACTGTTGATTCGACTACGGGATGTGAGCATTTGTCCTTTCAGGACGCTTATTCCGGGTACCATCAGATCCGACTGTATGGTCCTGACGAAATAAAAATAGCTTTTATCACCCCATTCAGGTGCTTTTGCTATGGTACCATGCCCTTTGGTCTCTAGAATGTTGGTGCCACATTCATGCGCATTATTCAGAAGTGTTTGCTCACTCAAATCAGTCAGAATGTGGAAGCATACATGGATGACATCATGGTCAAGTCGCGTAAAGGTTCCGACCTACTGGCTGACCTCACCAAAACCTTTTGCCAATCTAAGAAGGTATGATATCAAGCTTAATCCATAAAAGTGCACATTCGGAGTCCCAGGAGGAAAGTTACTCGGTTTTCTCATTTCCGAATGAGGGATCGATGCAAACCCAGAAAAAGTTGGTGCAATTCTCCGAATGAAATGCCATGTGCATGTGCATGATGCCCAGAAGCTTACTGGTTGCCTGGTCACATTGAGCCGATTCATTTCTTGTCTCGGTGAAAAGGTGTTGCCTCTTTACTGATTGATGAAGAAGTCTGACAAGTTTGAGTGCACTCCTGAAGCTTACGTAGCATTTGTAGAGCTCAAAACCCTGATTTCCACCCAGCCGGTGCTTGCTGCTCCAATCAGCAAAAAGCCTTTACTCCTTTACATCGCATCCACTGGACAAGTTGTCAGTACGGTGCTCATGGTCGAGCGGGAAGAAGAAGGCAAAGTCTTCAAAGTTCAGTGCCCAGTGTATTATATTTCTGAAGTCTTAACCCCGTCCAAGAAGAGATACCCTCCTTATCAGAAGTTGGTTTATGGAATTTATCTGACGACAAAGAAAGTTGCACATTACTTCTCAGATCACTCGTTTTCATTTGTCAGTGATGCTCCATTATCAGAAATTCGTAACAACAGAGATGCAACTGGTCGAGTGGCAAAGTGGGCGATTGAGTTCCTTCCGTTAGATATCAAGTTTGAGGTAAAGAAAGCAATCAAGTCCCAAGCAATAGTAGATTTCCTCGCCGAGTGGAGTGAGCAACAACAGCCGACTCAAGTTCACTCGGAACATTGGACTATGTTCTTTAATGGGTCCAAGATGCTGAATGGTTCTGGTGCTGGGGTGGTTCTGGTATCCCCGCGAGGCGATGAACTCAGTTATGTTCTCCAGATTCACTTTGATTCCTCCAACAATGAGGATAAATATGAAGCACTTCTCTACGGGTTGCGTATGGCCATTTCACTCGGCATCTGCCGCCTGATGGTTTAGGGCGACTCAGATTTGGTGGTCAATCAAGTGATGAAGGAATGGGATATCAGGATCCCAGCCATGACTGGCTATTGCAATGCAGTGAGGAAGTTGGAAAAGAATTTCGAGGGTTTAGAGCTCCACCACATACCCCGAGTCAAGAATCAAGGAACTGATGATCTGGTGAAAATAGGCTCCAAGCGCAAGTCTGTTCCTAGCAATGTGTTTTTGGAACATCTCCACACTCCGTCAGTTCAAGAGGATCCTTTCACGGAAGAGCCCCCGTAACCGAAAAGTTCCACCGACTCGACTGAGATTGAAATTCCAGCCGTGGTCGACCTAATCATGGAGGTTTTAGTCATCACCCCTGATTGGATCGTGCCATATGTTGCATACATACTCAGAAAAGAGCTTCCGGAGGATGAGAATGAGGCCCGTTAAATCGTCTGTAGATCCAAAGCCTTCACCGTGATAGGTGGATGACTGTATAGAGAGAGTGCGACCGGAGTTGCTCAACGATGCATTACACCAGAAGAAGGTCGAATGATTCTCAATGATATCCCCTCGGAGACTTGTGGTCACCATGCGTCCTCTCAAACAATCATGTCCAAAGCATACCGAGCAGGTTTTTACTGGCTACTTGCAAATGAAATGGAAAAGGAAATAGTCGACAAGTGTGAGGGCTGTCAGTTCTACTCCAACATGTCTCACAAGCCCGCTTCAGCCTTGAAGACCATCCCACTCGTCTTACCATTTGCTGTTTGGGGGATTGGATATGGTTGGACACCTGAGGACCGGCAGAAGTGGCTTCATCCATTTACGTGTAGCGGTCGACAAGTTCACTAAGTGGATTGAAGCCAAGCCTATCAAGAGTTTTGACTCAAGCACTACCATCAGTTTCATCAGAGAGCTGGCATTCATATATGGAGTCCCTCACAGTATTATCACAGATAATGGCTCCAACTTTGATTCTGATGAGTTCAGAGCATTCTGCGCTTCCCAAGGTACTCGGGTCGACTACGCATCTGTCGCGCATCCGTAGTCGAATGGGCAGGCAGAGAGAGCAAGTGGTTTGATCCTCCAAGGGCTGAAACCCCGGTTGATGCGTGACCTCAAGCATGCAGCAGGTGCTTGGGTAGATGAGTTGCCTTCCGTCCTTTGGGGGTTGAGAACAACGCCAAACAGGTCGACCGGTCGGACTCCCTTCTTCATGGTCTATGGGGCTGAAGCTGTGCTGCCAAGCGACTTGCTTCACAATGCGCCCCGAGTGGAACTTTTCTCAGAAGCTGAAGCAGAGCAAGCTCGGCAAGTTGCTGTTGACCTCTTGGAAGAAGAGAGAGAGATGGATTTGATCCGGTCGACCATTTACCAACAAGACCTCCGTCGATTCCATGCTAGAAACGTGAGAGGTCGAGCATTTCAGGAAGGAGACCTAGTGCTCCGAGTGTATCAACAATGACCTCACAAGCATGCTCGTGCTTGGGAAGATCCTTTCATCATCACCAAGGTGCTCCACAATGGAGCTTATCACCTTTATAATGTCGAACACAAGAAATACGAGCCACACGCTTGGAACGTGGAGCCCTTTTAACACTTAAGCACACGGGTCGACGAGTTGTAATAAGAATTGTTCATTTTGCTTATCAAAAACAAGATTTTTGTGGTGCCTTAATGATTGTTATCCTGTCAAGTTGTGTGTTCAAATCCCCTGGTGGTTGGCTTAGCCGCGAACCCGATTCGCCTAAGTTTTAAAAAAATCCTACTGAGTGGAGAGCAATCCTCCCACTCGGAGGCTTAGTTGTAGTCCCGTACTCGCCTAAGTTTAAAAAAAATCCTATCGAGTGTCGAGCAATCCTACCACTCGGGGGCTTAGCTGCAGTCCCATACTCACCTAAGTTTTTAGAAAATCCTACCGAGTGGAGAGAAATCCTCCCACTCGGGGGCTTAGCTGCAGTCCCGTACTCGCCTAAGTTTAAAAAAAATCCTACCGAGTGTCGAGCAATCCTACCACTCGGGGGCTTAGCTGCAGTCCCATACTCACCTAAGTTTTTAAAAAATCCTACCGAGTGGAGAGAAATCCTCCCACTCGGGGGCTTAGCTGCAGTCCCGTACTCGCCTAAGTTTAAAAAATCCTACCGAGTGGAGATCAATCCTCCCACTCGGGGGCATAGCTGAAGTCCCGTACTCGCCTAAGTTTAAAAAATCCTACCGAGTGGAGAGCAATCCTCCCACTCAGGGGCTTAGCTGCACTCTCGTACTCGCCTAAGTTTAAAAAAATCCTACCGAGTGAAGAGCAATCCTCCCACTCGGGGGCTTAGCTGTAGTCATGTGCTCGCCTAAGTTTCTGAAATCCTATCGAGTGAAGAGCAATCCTCCCACTCGGAGGCTTAGCTGCAGTCATGTACTTGCCTATGTTTCTGAAATCCTACCGAGTGAAGAGCAATCCTCCCAAACGGAGGCTTAGCTGCAGTCTCGTACTCTCCTAAGTTAAAAACCAGCCCGATCCACAAGGACGATGAGGTACAGGTCGTGTTCAGCACCTAGTGCTCTTGTCCATGACCCACTCGGCAGAACTGCGACACAAGTACAACGTCCACTCCATCCTGATCTGCAAGGACGATGAGGTGCAAGTCATGCACAACACCTAGTGCTCTTGTTCATGACCCACTCGACGGAGCTGCGACACAAGTATAACGTCCGCTCCATACCGATCCGCAAGGATGACGAGGTGCAAGTCGTGCACAACACCTAGTGCTCTTGTCCATGATCCACTCGATAGAGCTGCATCACAGAGTCAGTGACAATTCAGACTGAAGAATCAAGTTCCAACTTAGAGTCAAGAGATTCAAAAGCAGCAAAGGTGAGGACAAATGTATTCAAAGAAAAACAAATCTTGCAAGGTTCAGAATCATAGATAAAAGTGCTCGGGCATCCGGCCCGAAGTAGTTTTAGCGGTTACAAAATCACTCTGCATTCCGAGGAATATTGAATTAAGACTTAAAGTTTTTTCACGCCTCTGGAGGAGGACCGGCTGGCTCGACAAACTCGTCCAAGTCGATTCCGTCTGCAATGAGAGCGGCCGCTTCAATGAAGATCTCCATGAAGGACTGAAACTGGCGATGTTTGGTGTTGGCGACTTTGAGCACTGCCAACTTCTCTTCCTTGGCTTCCTTATAGTGGACATGGACCAGGCACAGAGCCACATTAGCGCCACATCAGGTAGAAGACTTATTCCATTCTTGCACTCGGATGGGAATCTCGTTGAGTCGAGTCATTAGAGACTCGAGGTCATTCTGGAAGCTCTCCTTTGGCCAGAGCGCCGTGTCGACTCGGGAAACCGCAACCTTCAGTCACGCCAGATATTACACGATGTTGGCAAGGCGAGATTCCAGTTGGAGCATGTTCATGGCGGCCTCATCTTTAATAGGGGAGTTGATGGGATCCAAGTTCGTTTCGATCCATCTAGTCTCTTCTTCAAAGTTTTGGCAAAACTCCACACAGCACAATAATGAGTCGAAGAACTGTCTAGAGAACCGACAACTGTAAGTGAAACCAGTCGACCAGGAGAAAATACCTTCCAGCATGAGGAACAACTTCTTGGTGTGTCCCCCCAGATATGCCTCCAGCTCATTTCTCTTTCGAGAGAAACCCTCAATCCTGTCGTTCAGGGCTACTTTGTCCTTCTTCAGATGGGTCACTTCTTTGTTGGCTTTGGCAAGAGCAGTCTTCAGCTTGGCGTTGTCTTCCTCTAACGCCCCGACTGAAGCCAGCTTCTTATCGGCAAGTGATGTTTTCTCCTGAGCCTCCTTCTGTGTCGTGGCAAGATCAAGGTCCTTCTGTGCCAGAGCCTGCCTCATTTTCTCTAAAAAATAACAAACTACACTCGATTCAGAAATAAGAACAAGGAGATGACTCGTGAGACAGTCCAATCTCACAGTCGACAAGGTTTTACCTTCCATACCAGTTGTTTTGTCCTTGGCCTTCTGCAAGTTCTGCTTGGCCAACTCCAAGTCAAGATTGAGCTGGATCTGCTTCCTCTCGAATTCAGCAAATTGGGATATGAGCTCACAGGATTTCTGAAGTCAGTAAATAAGATATATCAATGGACAGAATCAGGTTGAAAAGAATTCTAAGACTATTTCAGAATCAAACATTCAACAATATTATCGGGGACTACACCCAGTGGGTGCACTTGGTGTGCCCCCACTGGTACTCGACTTGGTCAGTCCAGTCGCTCAAAAAAAAATTAGGTCTCAGACCACCGCTGACCGCCCGCAGGCGACCACGGTCTTGGGGACTACACCCAGTGGGTGCACTTGGCGTGCCCCCACTGGTTTAAGAATTCACTTGACAGGATCTGTTCAATACCGATTGGATTTTTTATCAACATAGATTTAAGACCCCCGCCAAATCAAACATTCGACGACGGTGTTGCGGACTACACCTAGTGGGGGTACTCTGCGTGCCCCCACTGATTCAAAAGTTCACTCGATGTCGCCTCAAGTGAAGAAGATTGTGAAATAAAAGAATGCATCCGGTGAGTGAACAGATGCGCATGAAGTTTGAAAGTGTGAAAACGATCATCCACGGACATCTTACGAATAAGAAAACAGCAGTTCTCAAGTATCAAGTTAGAGGGTCAGTCAGAAATCAACTAACTTGGATGTTGGCTTGGAGAGCTGCACTGGCATCATAGGCAGCTTGGCTGGTCTCATGCATCGTGTTCATCCGCTCCATCATCAGGCCTGCTTGGCGTATAGCTTCCTTAGCAGCGCTTGCCTGATCCTCCGGAACGTGATGGATGAGGAACAACGGAGATGGTGGAACAATTGCAACAACCTGAGGGTCTGAGGCATGAGGTTGAATAGATGAGGCAGGGTCTTGGGCCGTCGACGCTGACGAGCGTTCAGTCGACACAGGATCAGCAAAAGTGATAGAGGTCCGATTGAGGCCTCCAGTCTACTGGACCACTGGTTGGGGTACTGATGTCGTTTGAGTTATCTTGCCAGTCGGCGCTTTCCTGCCCGAGCTCCTACCTCTCCTTCCCATAGGCCTCAGTGGCACTTCTTCATCATCGTCTGGAAGTTCAATCACATGTTGTGGTGATGCAAAAGTTTTGACCGCAATTTATCAGTTGACCTGCAAATCAATTGACAAAGTGGAGGCAAGCCAGCAGAGTCACACCTGCTCTGGAGGTGGCCGCATCTTCCATTTCTGTGTCATCCTCATTCCTATAAATGTCCACTGGGGTCCTAGAAGTAGCAGCACTGCAAGTTCCGCAATTCACTCGGCCAAGCTAGGAAGCAAGTCGGCATCTACTTAAGAAGTCCTTGTATCAAAGGAGAAAACAAAACACTTACCCGAAGGCAACAGGGACGTCGATCTTGATCTTGGGCAGAGTCTTCCAAGGCTTATGGGTCACAATCTTGGGATGCTTCAGCGCCTTCTTAGTCAGAGCGGGGGAAGAAGTCTGAGTGCGCTTCAAGGTCTGCGCAGTTGCCTTTCCACAGATACTCGCGGGGGTCATGGGTGTGCTTGGAGCGTCTTTCAGTGCGAGGCGGAGAGTTGACCTCCTCGCCATCGCTTGAGTCCTCACTCTCCTCCTTGTCCTCGTCATCGGATCTCCAATCACCACTTTTGCCCCCACTCGCCTCTCCCTCTGGATCCTGCTCTCCATTGGGCATTGAGTACGTGTCAATGTAAACCTGCAAGGCAAAGGATAACATAGACATCAGTCGGACACGAAAACAATGAAGCACTCGACAGGAAAAGAAAGACCTTTTCAGGTTCATGACCAGTGGAGAAAGGTTGAACTCTTCTGGACCCCCGGGGGTTATCTTTGTTTCCGGTGATGCCCTGCAACCACAGCTCCATTGTTTCTTCGGTGACGTCCTCCGGGTGGATCCGAGTGGTGTCCTCAATGCCCGAATACATCCACATAGGATGATCGCGGGCCTGGAGCGGCTGGATGCATCGTCTGAGAAACACTTCCAGCAAGTCCATACTAGTCACACCGTCCCGAACTAATTGGACTACTCGCTCCATTAGCATGTTCAACTCCGCTCTCTCTGCTGGAGTTACTTTCAAAGAAGTGGGTTGTTGGACTCGTTCCATGGGGAAGGGAGGGAGACCAGTCGACTGACCAGGAGTCGGTTGGTCCTTGTAGTAGAACCAGGTCTACTGCCACACTCTAACCGACTCGGGAAGGATCACAGCTGGAAAAGTACTCTTGTTTCTCATCTAGATGCCTAGACCTCCGCACATCTGGATCACATGAGTCTTCTCGTCATTCGGATTACCTTTCTTCACCGACTGGGAGCGACAGGTGAAGATATGTTTGAAGAGACCCCAGTGCGGTCGACAGCCCAAGAAATTTTCGCACATGGAGACAAACACAGCAAGATATGTGATGGTGTTGGGGGAAAAGTGGTGAAGTTGGGCCCCGAAGAAGTTCAGAAAACCCCGAAAGAAAGGATGGGGAGGCAGAGAGAATCCATGGTCAACGTGAGTCACAAGGAGGACGCACTCACCCTCCTGCGGCTGCGGCTCGGTCTCGTTGCCGGGAAGCCTCCAAGATTTGTGGGCGATCAAACCTCCACAGGCCAGATCTTCCACATCTTCCAGCTGGATCATGGAGCGGATCCAGTCACCCTGGATCCAGCCAGGCGGCAGACCAGACCTCAAGGAGGGTCCTCCCCGACTCGTCTTCTTGCCCTTCAGCTTTCCCGCCGCCGTCACTGTCGCCTTCTTGGCGCGCTCCAGAGCCACCATCTTGTCCTTCCCCATCGCCACGGACTGCTCACGAGTGGTGCGGTGGTGTCGAGAGTGGCAGAGGGCAATATGTGGAAACATAGGAAGGAGAAGGAGAATGGGGAGCGCCGTGCAGATGCACCGGCCGCAGAGTATTTTATTTGCCCGTTTCCAAGTGACTGACATGCGGGCCCAAGAAATCTTATCAAATCCCGCAACAGCCGCGCGCTCGGTACGTGGTGAAAAAGGCGGCGCAAAAATTGAGGCGCCCTTGCCTAATCCGTCCCGATTACTGCGGCGCACTACGCCCCACGCGCTTCCCAAAATTTCGAATCCCGTGAGATCCGGGGATGGCGATGTACTCAATCACCCCAAAGATTTTGTTCCACTCCAACACTCGAAGCCTTCCAGTATAAGTTCACTCGACAAGTTTTGAATGGATCAAGGTGACTGAAAATAAGGTTGAAGTTTCAAAGTGGTTCACCTTCTCAAGCAAGACGCCCCTAAAGCATAAAAATTGAGTCGGAACTATCTCCAACCTCTTTCTTTCCTCGGACCTCGATCCATTCGGGGGCTAATGATGATAACATGTACCTAGGGTAGGGTAATAGGCCTGAGCTAGACGCCCTTCCCAAGGACACTACCCAAAGATCAATCGCATTCAAAGAACAGTAATTTCCACCGACTGGAATCTCCTCACTGTGCAACTCACTCGACCAACAACTCCACTCGGATAACCCAATTCCATTCGACCAGTATATCACCATTCGATCGTACAAGAAACCACTCGGAAGACAGAAGGCCTAAAGCCACTCAGGATGGCAATGGTCAGGTGTTCACTTCGTAGTGTTAATGATCATTTATACGTCTTTATTGCTGGCATTACCAGTAACGCCTCATCTTTATGTACATTGAACCCTGTATAACTGAGGGCTGGACGGGTCCGGCGCACTCTATATAAGCCACCCCCTCCTGAGGTACAAGGGTCCGCACCCCTGTAATTTCACGCATAATCCAGTCGGCCACCACAGGGCACCAAGATGTAGGGCTATTACTTCCTCCACGAAAGGCTTGAACTCGTAAATCTTGCATGCACAACCTCATCGTAGCTACGATCTTGCCTCCTCTTACGTACCACCTCATCTTCTGTCAGACTTAGAACCACGACATTTGTCTTTCCTTGATGGCTACTCCGGCTACCATCAAATCAAGCTAAACCCGGTCGATCAGCTGCGAACCGCCTTCATCACACCATTCAGAGCCTTCTGCTACGTGACCATGACATTCGTCCTGAGAAATGCCAGTGCCACCTTTTAGCGTTGCATGCAGAAATGCCTCCTCAAGCAACTTGGTAGGAATGCCCACGTCTACGTAGACGATATTGTGGTAAAGACAGAGAAGCGTGGTACCCTCTTGGAAGATCTCAAGGAGACTTTTGACAATCTGCACCGTTGTCAAATCAAGCTCAACCCGGAGAAGTGTGTCTTCGGAGTACCAGCCGACCAGCTCCTTGGTTTCCTTGTCTCAGAGCGCGGCATCGAGTGCAACCCTGTCAAGATCAAGGCCATTGAGAGGATGGAGAGACCTACCCGACCGCGAGATGTCCAGAAATTCACTGGGTTCTTGGCATCCATCAGCTGCTTCATCAGTCAGCTGGGAGAGAAGGCTCTTCCACTGTACCAGTTAATGAAGAAGACCACACACTTCGAGTGGAACAACAAGGCATACGAAGCCTTTCTCCAGCTGAAGAAAATGCAGACCACGCCACATGTTCTGGCAGCTCTGGCTGCTAAGGAACCTATGCTCCTCTACATCGCCGCAACCAGCCGGGTGGTTAGCATTGTCATTGTAGTAGAGCTCCCAGAGGACGGCAGAGCATAGCCGGTCCAAAGGCCGTTGTACTATTTGAGCGAGGTGCTATCGGCCTCGAGGCAGAAGTACCCCCACTACTAAAGATGTGCTACGGTGTGCACTTTGCCGCTAAGAAGCTCAAGCCATACTTTCAAGAGCACCCCATCACAGTTGTCTGCACCGCCCCACTTGATGAAATCATAGGCAGTAGAGATGCATTGGGCCGGGTGGCCAAATGGGCAATTGTGCTGCCCCCCTACACCATCTTCTACCAGCCACGCACTGCCATGAAGTCCCAAGCGCTGGCCCACTTCCTTGTCGACTGGGCTAAGACCCAGTACATGCCGCCAGCTCCGGACTCCACTCATTGGCGGATGCACTTTGATGGCTCGAAGATGCGCACGGGCTTGGGAGCCGGCATTGTCCTCATCTCTCCCAAAGGCGACAAGCTCAGATACACACAAATTCACTTTGCCGCCTCCAACAACGTGGCAGAGTATGAGGCGCTAGTACAGGGACTCCCGCTGGCCAAAGAAATCGGCATCCGCCAGATACTGTGCTATGGAACTCGGACTTGGTGGTCCAACAGTCGTCTGGCGACTGGGACGCCAAGGATGCAAACATGGCGAGCTACCGCTTCCTCGTCCAGCAAATAAGCGGATATTTTGACGGGTGCGAGTTCCTTCACGTGCCACGGGCCGATAACGAGCAAGCAGATGCCCTGGCACGTATTGGCTCGACCCGGCAAGCCATACCATCCAGCGTCTCCCTTCAGCGCCTCCTCAATCCGTCTATCAAGCCTACGTCGGAATCAGAGTCTATCTTCGTGTCGGTTGCTCCCGGGACAGTCGGATCCGACTCGGGGGCTGCAGCAGTCGGCCCGGGGACTTCAATAGGCGGCTCGGGGGATGCAGCAGTCGCACCCGGCCTGGGGACTTCAGAACACGGCCGAGGGGCTGCGATAGTCAGCCCGGGGACTTCAACAATGCAGCAAGCGGCGGCCGGCTCCACCCCGCCGCCTCCCAACCCAACCGCCCTAGTTTCAGTGGTCGTGATGATGGTAAATGAAGTCGAAGCACCATCATGGGCGCAACCCGTCCTCAACTTTCTGGTGAGCGGCGAGCTACCAGCCGACAAAATCTCGGCCCGACAGGTGCAACGCCGGGCAGGAGCATACATGATAGTGAACAGTGAACTTGTCAGGCGCAACGTCACTGGTGTGTTGCAGCACTGCGTGAAGCTAGAGAAAGGCAAAGCAATCCTCAGAGATATCCACCAAGGCGAGTGTGTCCACCACACGACCTCCAAATCCCTTATCGCCAAAGCCTTTCGTCACGGCTTCTTCTGGCCGACTGCTCTAGAAGACGCCAAAGATTTGGTCAAGAAATGCAAGGGGTGCCAGAAATTCAGCTCCAAGCAACATCTGCCAGCTTCTGCACTCAAGACCATCCCCCTTACTTGGCCTTTTGCCGTGTGGCGGCAAGACATGGTGGGCCCATTAAAGACAGCATGCGGCGGCATGACTCATCTTCTTGTCACAATGGACAAATTCACCAAGTGGATCGAAGCAAAGCCAATCAAGAAGTTGAACGGTTCGACTGTTGTGGCCTTCATTGCAGACATCACCGTCCGGTACGGTGTACCACACAACATCATCACCGACAACGGCACAAACTTTGCCAAAGGCGCCTTCGCTCGTTTATGTGCGACGCAGGGCATCCGACTGGACTTAGTGCTTGTTTCCCATCTGCAGTCAAACGGCCAAGTCAAACAAGCAAACAACCTCATCCTCTCCGGCATCAAGCCCCGACTGGTCGAGCCGCTGGAGCGCTCGGCCGGCTGCTGGATCGATGAGCTGCCGGCCGTCCTCTGGAGTCTCCGCACCACTCTGAACAAATCAACCGGCTTCACCCCTTTCTTCCTTGTGTACAGGGCCAAGGCTGTCATCCCAACTGACATTGAGTTCGGCTCACCTCGCGTCACCATGTACACGGAGGCAGAGCCGAAGGAAGCATGAGAAGATGTCGTTGATCTGCTGGAAGAGGGTCAGATGTTGGCACTCAGCCAGTCCGCCATCTACCAGCAGAGCTTGCGCCACTACCACAGTCGGAAGGTCAAGCCAAGATCCTTCCAGGAGGGACACCTTGTGCTCCGGCTGATCCAGCGAACAGTCGGCCAGCACAAGTTGTCGGCCCCTTGGTGTGGGTGTACAGAAGTAGGGGCTCTCCTTTGTACCCCTTTACTTCTGCACGGGCAGTCAGAGCCGCGCCTACGGCCGTGCTGAGCAGGGCAGAGGAGGGAAGCCGGGGCACAAGAAGACCGAAGCAACGCCAGGACCCGAGGCACAAAGAGCGAGGAGCGAAGTGGACTCCCTCGACAAGACCCTTGCTGGGGTAGCTTCCGCAGCCCCGGCAAGAGCCTTCCCGGGGCAACTTGCCCAATCCCAATAGAGCACGCCACCCTTGAGCTAAGGGGTTCCAACGCCATCACCCACATCGGACCCAAGGCTCGGGAGGCAGCTCCATGGTGGCATGGAGATCTTTGTGGAGATCATAAATACACAAGATCAGATGAGGACCGGAAGACGATGATCCTTGGCAAGGTCCTTGCCAAGGAAATCCACGAGACCCCCGGCAAGATCCTTGCCGGGGACGACCGCGGTGCCATGGCAAGACGCTTGTCGGGACCTCGGCAAGACCCTTGACGAGGACATCTGCGGGGCCGCAGCTAGGCCCATAGCTGCCAAGACTCCATCGCCGCTCTCATGCAGCTGCTAGCGCAACCAGCTGGGCAGGCATCTGCGTGGCAGCATGCGGCCTCCACACCGACTCAGCAAGCACCTGCGTGGTGGCATGCAGATCTTCATGAAGATTCTGCCACCACGCCAGCCCAGCAGCCAGCCAACATGGCGCTACAACGCCTCATCAGCTTGGACGCGCATCGGAGCGAGGCGAGGCGGCGACAGCCGGGATGAGCTTCCTTGCCGTCCCCGATAAAGCAAGAGAGGCACGTCGGCAGCGCATTAAATGTGTTTGTCTCGCGGTGCCAGAGGATAAACTCAGCCACTATACACCTTTCCACCTCCTGTGTGCCACTGTGGCAACCCCTTTTGGCTATAAAAGGAGGCCCGAGGCGTACTGGAGGAGGATTCAGATCTTTGGAACTAGGCACACACCATAGCTAGTTCAAGAACTCAAGAACACTCAAATGTACATCAAAGCAGGACTAGGGTTTTACGCATCTCCGCAGCCCGAACCTGGGTAAATGATCCTTGTGCTGACTGCCAAACTCGCTATTTGCACAACCTCGCGCCTGCCAACCGTAGAAGAGATTCCAGTGATCCCATAGGTGTCGTTTCCACCGACATCTCTGGCGCGCCAGGTAGGGGAGCGCGCAGTTGTGAAAATCCGGTCTAGCAGTTAGTTTAGCATTTCTTTATCGCCATGGCTCCCAAGAAGAATACTATCATAGAGATCATTCGTCGGGGGCCGAACGGCCCGTACCAGTGCGGGTGAGTGGTGGGGCAGTAGCGGATGGAAGCCGAGGCGCTACCTGTGAGCACCCGCATCGCTCTGGCAGCCAAAGCCTGGCAAGCGGCGTCGTTCGTGTGCGAGATGATAGGCCGCACGCCACCAAATCCAAAGACGGAGCCGGGACCCCCGTAGGCGGTGTGAGGCCCTCCAGGGGCGGCGTCGTGCCACCCACGGGCGGCGCAACGACTTTAGAGGAGCCTACACCGGCGCACACAACACACTCTTCCCAGGTTGTGCGTGATGAGCAGCGTCACCACGCTGGTGACCCTGGCCGCCGCCGTGGGAAGAGTCATGTGCATCATTCGTGGGACGTAGAAGGCCAGCATGTACGCCAAGACGCTGGCGAAAACAGCGCATGGCCACCAGGCAGTGATAGAGCTCCTTCTAATGTGGTTAGAAGTCGGAGCGCGTCACGGTCCGCGCAGCTTTCACCGCCACCCACACCAGCAGAAGCTTTGGCGCGCGCGCAGTTGCTCCTCGACTTTCCTCTTGCTGCGGAAAAGCTCAACCAGTGGAGAGCCACCATCCGGAGCCTCGTTGGCGTTGCCAACAAAGATGAGCCGCAACCAGCGGGGCCCTCAAGCCGGCGCTTCGTCGAGCCACCGCATGCCAGTGGTGGAAAGACCGGAGGTGCTGCAGCCATGGTGCACTCTCCTCCTCCATGCCAGCCACCGCGGGTGCCGGTCCATCATGATGATGCTTGTGATTACATCTCCATAGCTTCGTCCAACCCACGGACCCACCGTGATCAGCGCCAAGTTCTTCGGGAGCGAGCCCATGAAGACGCTCGAACCACCATCGAGCGTCGGCACGATGCACGCCACCAGTCAGATAGGCGGGCGGGGCCCACTATGGACCACCCAGCACCGGGGGGCTCTGGCGGCCTACCCTAGGAGGTGGGTTGCCCAGCCGTTACCCATGAGCTGATGCAGTTCCAGTGGCCCTCCCACTGCACGTTCAAGTCCGGTGTCGGCGAGAAGTACAATGACAAGACCCATCCATCGGAGTTCCTCGGCATCTACACCTTCGCCATGCAAGCTGCTGGAGCCCGCGACGTCAAGGTGCTTGCCAATTACTTCCTGTTGGCATTTAAACCCAATGTTATGTCATGGTTGATGCACTTGCCGGCAGATTCCATTTCTTCTTGGTCGGACTTGTGCCAAGAGTTCGTTGGCACCTTCATCGGAGGCCACCAAGCTCATGGCCAGGCAAGAGATTTGCATATCATCCCCCAGAAGGAAGGAAGGCGAAACCCTGCGCAAGTACATACAGAGGTTTAGCCGGGTGTAGTACAACATCCCAGATGTTCATCCCGCCGCCGTGATTAGCGCATTTCATCAGAATGTGCGCAACCGCAAGATGTGTGAAGAGCTGGCGATGAGCAAGGTCAAATACGTGGCCAAACATTATGTTCTGGCCGATAGGTGCACTCGAGCTGAAGAGGGGAGGAAGTACCCCAGCGAGGACGCCGGCGTGGAAACCGACTCCACGGACGAAGACACAGCCACCCCGACGAACAAGGGCCGGCGCCGCAACAGGAAGCGCAAAGGCAAGACCGTGCTTGCCATCGAGGGATCCGAGGACACCGACGCTGCCAAGAAGGCCAAGGCAGACGACCCTGACAAGGAAATTGCCGGATGCGCCGCTTGCCGGGCCTTGGCGGCTGCCGACAAGCCAGGAGGCTTCGACAAGCAATACTGCAAGATCCACCACACCAAGGGCCATGACCTCTAGAACTGCCGACAAGTCGAGTTGCTTGCTGAGAACCAAAAAGATAAGTATGAGAGGCGGGACAAGGAGAAGGGCCAGGATGGCACCGAGGGATTTGGCAAGAAGCGTGGCGGCCAAGGAGGTCACCGCGGAAAGGATAACCAGCAAGAGAGGCCCACTCGGGGCCGCGACAAGAAGCAAGGAGATGATGATCATGACGAAGATGACGAGTCCGGCGAGCATGAGTTCCAGAAGACTATGGAGGCCATGGGAGTCGACGGTGGCGCTTCGCTGCACACTTCTCACCGTCAACTCAAGCAGTGGGCACGTAAGATTACAGCAGCAGAACCATCATTCGATGCTTAGAAGCCGCTAAAGTGGTCCAGCATGCCTATCATTTTTGACACCGAGGATCACCCTGATCGCACAACTGCGGTCGGGTGTTTGCTGTTGTTGGTCTCGCCAACAATACACAACCTCAAGGTAACGAAGATGCTAGTTGACGGCGGGGCCGGTCTGAACTTGATCTCGCCCGTTGTCATCAAAAGGCTGAAGATTCCTGAGGGAGACCTCGAAGAGACGGGCACATTTCAAGGGGTCAACCCGGGTAGGAGTCAGCCGAAGGGTAAGGTCACGCTGCCCGTGACGTTTGGAGGCGAGTTAAACTACAGGACAGAGAGGATTGTTTTCAATGTAGTCGAGATCCCCTTGCCCTACAACGGGATCCTCGGCCGCCCAGCACTAGCCAAGTTCATGGCAGCGTCACATTACGCCTACAACACGCTGAAGATGCCTGGGCCGATGACCATCATCACCGTCCCCTCCGACAAGAAAGATGCACTGATCTGCGCCGACCAACTCTACCAGGAAGCAGTTGCAGCAATTGCCGCTAAGGCACTTGCTCCTACCACTAGAGCCCCGGTAGGGAAGAAGACCGGCAAGACCTCTCACACCCACTCCGACAAGTGCACCTCTTCGGAGTGTTGTGCTCCCGTCGAGGACGTGCCAGAGAGCTCCACCGGCAGGACCTCTCGCACCCACTGTCGGAGGAAAATATTGAGGATTTAGTTCAGGGAAAGTTCCCGAACTCTATGGTATTAATGAACCAAAATTTTCATTTCCATCATTGCCAACCAATGTGATCCTTTAAGATTGCTAGCTTTTGGCTTCACCCAGTCTGAGGTACTTACTCGGATGACCCGGTAGTAAAAATCACAGAGGTGCTCCCTTTACCACTTAGCCGAATAATCGGGAACATAGGGGTAAGCACAGGAGGCAGGCAACCCAGCTTGGCCAAAATCTTAAGTCAAATTGATGCATATTTATGTCTTTATAACGATGATTACGGAAGATAGCCTTCGTATATAAAATACGAACGCCGGTCATATATTTATTTTGACTCCGTTACGATCGTTTATCACTTGAAAGTGGCCCATCGTCAGCTTCTACGCCTATGTAGATACTATGCAGGGTGTTTCCGCAATAACAAGACAACCCTTAGCCGACATCTCGGTGCCCGAGGGCGGTTCTGTTAGCAGAAACAAGGCAATCGGATATGCGGGCTTTATAACTTTCACTTAGTCGTAGATGCTTGAAACTGGCGAAGCTAGCTATGAGCCCCCGGTTAGTGTTCGGCGACAGCCGAGGTCAAGCCGTAAACACTTCGTCCAATGTTATGAACGGCCCGTCATTTAACATAGTCATCGGATCGCTGACCAGTTTACGCTTGTTGTGACAGTCAGTTTTTGGCTTTCTCCACTGAGGTGCTTGACCATGCGAGCTGGAAGCACAATCGCAGTGGTTCTCCCTTTGCACACCTAGCCGAACAAAGCGGAACATAGGAGGCAAGCACAGGAGCCGGGCAACCCAACTATTGACCGAAGTCACAATTCGAAACCGATGCATATATAGCAATATCCGAGAATGTTTTTGCCGAATCTCTAAAGGTGTCCGGCGTTGCACTGCGAGACTTATGCTGGAAACACACAAATAGTTTAAAAGTGCCATAAGCTTGGAAAACCAAAAAACATCAGTAAAAACTTGACGTCCGAACAAGATCAAGTGTTCGGTGCCAATCCGAAAATTGGAAAAAAAATTGTGCTTCTGTCGTGCTTTAACATGACACATCCGATCTCAAGACTTCATGCGGGTCAGCCTACGGCTTCAAGCTCCTTATCCCAAAGGTGGAGTGCTTTTCCGAGGTCAGTTTAGCAAACTAAACTCGAGCGGCTTTTAGAGAGAAGATAGGCTATCCGGCTATTGACCATACACTCGAGTCGAAAAAGGAGCGGTAGAAAAATACTTTGCAACGACCAAGAAGAAAACACATTTACTATAAAACAACTCATATAAATTTTAAGAGCCCCCAAGTGACTTGGGTAAAAGAATTTTATGTATAATGATTGTATGTACCGATCATATCTGTGTTCACCCGAACTTTAAACACGTCTTAACCGACCGCAGGCTTCTCCCTCTTCGGTCAAGGGCCGAAAAGTGTTATGTACTCCACCTGTCGAGAATATCGACGATGTTTCCAATAACCAGGCAATCAGGCCATAAGGCTGTAACAGACAAAGCACGGTCAGGGAACTTATGCTATATTACTGACGAAGTGTAAGAAGCATCTTCGAAGAAAATAGTACCCCCACCGATACCTCTCTTCGGTTGCTCATTGTTACTATGAGACTTGTGCAATAGATTTTTTGCACTCATGAGTTCCGTTGTGTGCCGACCATGATTGAAAACAATAAGAGCGCTAGCTTTTAGCTTCACCCAGTCTGAGATACTAACTCGGATGACCCGGTAGTAGCAATCACAGAGGTGCTCCCTTTACCGCCTAGCCGAACAATCATGAACGTAGGGGTAAGCACAGGAGAAAGGCAACCCAGCTTGCGGAACACTTAAGTCAACATGGTGCATATTGTGGCGTATTACACGAACAAGGAACGAAGCCATACAAGTATAATCATGTGCAAGAGGAAAGGCTTCATAAAGGAAGCCCCCAAGTAAATGGGGTATTTGAATTTGTGTGTCACAAACAAAGTTTTGACAAGGAAGTTTTTCACATACAACTTTTTGCCAAAAAGTATAATGCTTGGTCGAACCGAACAAAATTTAAAACTGAAAGTGTTTGAGCATGAAAGCAACTTAGCTGGTTAATGTGTTCGGTGTTGATGCGTGGCCCGAGCTTGCAGCGTGACACTGTCCCAGCCCCCAAGCCAGTCCCGAGGTGGGCGGAGCGAAAAGCTCGGCACTCTAAAGTGGCGACATAGCACGGCCAATGCAGGACGACAGTGTGATGCCGAAGTCCCCGGTGTGGGTTAATGAAGTGATGACGAAGCCTCCGGTCCAGCCGAGGTGACAGCGCCGCCCGACCCAGATCATTTACCTGTACACAGAAAATAGTGCAAGCCGGAGATAATAGGAATAATAATAAAAATTGTTGCATAATTAATAATTTATGCAAAGTGAGTAATAAAAGAAATATGGCCCGTGTACCGAACACTCAATGAGGTAGAGTTCTCTCAACGATGCCGAAGTCCCCGAGGCAACCGAACATATGTCAATTCGACCAACAAGGTGATCATGCGAGCCGATTTATGCCGATTGGGACGACGACGTCGGCTTGCGGAAGTGACCGCGTGATGCAATCAAAGTCGATCACCTACACACATAAATAGTGCGGTCCAAAAAGAATAATATAAACATATATAAAATAATTGCATAATTGCTTTTCGCAAAAATAATTTACTCAAAGAGATGTGGCCTGGCGCCGAAGTCAATGTCGATGCAGGGCGTCGGCATGACGCGGTGAAGGCGTGGCAAAGCCTGAATTCACAAGCCGGTCTGAGTTCCGAATGCGGGGTTCGCCGAACCATTGCCTGATGGGCGGTGAAGCGACGGCATGGCGATGCTGGTAAGGGTTGGCTCGCCGAGGCAAAGCCCCCGGTCCAGCTAACGTGACGACGCTGGTCGGCTGACGACACCGAAGTCTCCGGAGTAAGTTGATGAAGGGATGGCGAAGCCCCCGGTCCAGCCGAGGAGACGGAGAAGGTCGGTAACGATATGTTGTAGCTGCCATGTCAGCCGAGGTGTTGAAGTAGTTCGGCGTGATGGACATCGGCTAGATGAAGCAACGGTGCGGCCATGCCAATGCAAGTCGTAACCTGCGACGTGGTCAATGCTGGCTTGATGAAGTGACCGTGCGGCGATGCCGGTGTGCCTGCTCCGTGTAATTCGTGGGCCGGGATGCTGTTGATGATTTATCCTTCGTGATGCCGAACTCTTGTTCGGCTTGCTAAGATGATGATCCAAAGAAGTTGATCTCGGCTCAACAAAGCGACAACGTGTCTAGCGCAGGTCGGTAGCCGTAGAGCAATGTTGTCGGGCCGGTTTGACACCGGCGCGATGGTGAAGATCATATTGAAAAAGACTTTAAAATTAGCGGGATGTGTTTGGGAACAAAACACAATACCCGATACAAAACTTCCTTCAAAAAGGATGTCCGAAATCCCGTTCATAAAAAATATGAACTCGGGTCGCATTCGTTCTCGCGTAGAAAACAGATCTGAAAAGTGATGCACTAATCGGAAGGTTACCGGAGTTTGGACGGTCGGATCGAGCTAAAATTTCGAGGGGTGGTAGATATGGGAACCCCGCAACAGATGAACGGTTGGATCTTCCAAAAGACCTCCGAGCTAGGCTCTGGAGACCACACCCTAAACTCGTCCAGATTCCCATCCAGATTTGACAGGGCTCCGGTATATCGTAGATTGCCAGAGATTCCTCCATCGAAACTCGAAAAAAAAATTCAGGGTTGTTGTAGACTAAATTCCGCACAATTCCACCGAAGCAATCGTTAAAATGACACTCGAGGAGGCAGTGGCGGCGGATACAAATTCGATGTACAGAAAAACAACATGGTTTCTTGAGGGCAATGTTGACGTTGAGCCTCCGAGCTCCATGGATGATTTCTCCATGATCTTGATAGAGATCCGAGGTGATATTGATGAAGGCCCTCGTCTGAACATGATGATTGGAGGTAGGGCACAGTTCTCGGTCAAGCCAAGGTGACCAGTCGAGGCGGCGATGAAGACACTGATGTCACCATTGATCTGCAGGCCAGCCATTGATCATTTTGTTGATCACACAGCAGAACTCTCAATGAAAACACCATTGTCGGTGTCAAAACCGGCAGATCTCGGATAGGGGGTCCCAAGCTGTGAGTCTTCGGATTGATGGGTAACAGGAGACAGGGGACACGATGTTTACCCAGGTTCGGGCCTTCTTAATGGAGGTAATACCCTATTTCCTGCTTGATTGATCTTGATGAATATAGAGATTATAAGAGTTGATATACCACTAGATCATATGTTGTGGTCTAAACCCTAGGTGTATGATGATTAATGTCATAATGATTCATCGACTAGCCTGGCCTTGGCTTATATACTACACCAGAGGCCTAGGATAACAAGAGTCGTAGCCGAATTTGTTGGTGGAGAGGAAGCCTTGTCTTGATCTCCAAGTCTTATGGAATACTCCTTGTATGCGACATGGGCTGCCCAAAGTGGCCCATGAGTGAACCGCCATGGGGGTCCTCGGCCCGATCCACCTGGTCGGGAGACGATGTGGTGAGTACCCCCTCGTCCAGGACACCGTCACCCACTCCGGCAAGCGCACCTCTTCGGAGTGTTGTGCTCCCATCGAGGACATGTCAGAGAGCTCCACCGGCAAGAGCAAGAAATCCAGAGCCGCACCACAAGAAATGAAGAAGGTATTTGTCAAGGAGGATGGCACAGGAGGGGCTTTCACCATAAGCTCCACCCTAAATAACAAATAGGAAGGCGCACTTGTCACCTTCCTGCGGGCGAATGTCGACGTGTTTGCATGGCTAGCATCTGACATCCCCGGTGTTCCCAGGGAGGTGATTGAGAAACATCTTGTTGTCTGTCCTCATGCGCGACCCGTCAAGCAGAAGGTCAGGAAGCAAGCTTTGGAACGGTAGGAGTTCATTACAGAGGAGATCAGGAAGTTGGAAGCGGCAGGCTTGGTGAGAGGAGTACTCCATCCGACATGGTTGGGCAATCCGGTGGTGATGCGCAAGGCAAATGGGAAGTGAAGGCTGTGTATTGACTACACGGATATCAATAAGGCTTGTCCCAAGGACCCTTTACTGTTGCCGCACATTGACCAGATTGTTGACTCCACGGCCGGGTGTGATCTATTATTGTTCCTTGACGCCTACTCAGGGTACCACCAGATCTTCATGATAAGAGAAGATAAAGAGAAGACAACATTCATCACCCCATGTGGCACGTATTGCTTTTTACGGATGCCTTTCGAGTTGAAGAGTGCTGGCTCAACGTTTGCAAGGGTGGTCCAAATTGGTTTTGAGCTCTAGCTACATAGAAATATGGAAGCTTATATGGATGACATAGTGGTCAAAACCAAGGACGAGGCAACACTTATACAAGATTTGGAAGAGATGTTTGCAAATCTGCGCAAGATCAACCTCAAGTTGAACCTAGAGAAGTGTGTCTTTGGCATTCCGTCTGGCAAACTTCTCGGGTTCTTTGTGTCACAATGTTGGATCGAGGCAAATCCAGACAAGATCAAGGCTATTGAGCAGATTGAGGCGCCCAAGCGGATCAAGGATGTGCGTCGCCTCACTGGCTGCGTTGCCGCCATGAGCAGATTCATCTCCAAGTCTGCTGAGCATGCCCTTCCTTTTTTCAAAATCTTGAAAAAGGTGGGCCCAATGGAGTGGACCCTAGAGGCCGAAGTAGTGTTGTAGGATTTGAAGAAATACCTCTCCTCTACACTGATACTGGTTGCGCCCAACCCATAAGAGCCATTGCTGTTGTATCTGGCGGCAACGAATCAAGTGGTCAGTGTCGCGCTAGTGGCGCAGAGGGAGGTCGATGAAGAGGTAGTGGCAATGGTAGGACTGGAGGATGGCAAGCCAGAGCTCCCCCCGGCAGGGCCTGGTGTCGGCAAGGCAAGGCCCCCGGCAGAGTCTGACGCTGGCGGGACAGGGCCTGCGCAACCAAACAAAGTGGTGCAGAAGAAGAAAATGATGCAGCACCCGGTTTACTTTGTCAGCTCCCTCTTGCAGGGGCCTAGGTCAAGGTACTCCGGTGTGCAGAAATTCTTTTCGGCCTCCTTATGGCCTCGAGGAAGCTGCGTCATTACTTCCAAGCACACGGAATCACCGTCGTCACCCGCCTCCCATTGCAACGGATATTGCATAATCCACACGCAACCGGGAGGATTGTGGAGTGGGCCGTGGAACTGTCGAGCTTTGGTTTGAAGTTTGAAAGTACTTTGACAATCCAGAGCAGAGTCTTTGCAGAGTTCATTGCCGAGTGGACCTCAATGCCCGACAAGGAGATCCAGGAGACCACCCTCCCCGGCAAGGAGGCAAGTCGCAACTGGATTATGTACTTTGACGTGGCTTTCTCGCTGCAAGGCGTCGGTGCTGGTGTGCTGCTCGTTGCATCCACCGGAGAGCACCTCAAGTATGTAATCCAAAGGCACTTTCCCAGGGAGATGTCCACGAACAACATTGTTGAATACGAGGGGTTTCTTGACGGTCTCAGGATCAAGGCGGACCTCGGGAAGAAGAACCTCATTGTCAGGGGTGATTCACAACTTGTTGTCAGGCAAATCAACAAGGACTATCAAAGCCTGTTGATGGAGGCCTAAGTAGATGAGGTGAGGAAGCTGTACTAGCGTTTTGACGGTATACAGGCGGAGCATGTTCCCCGAGTGGGGAATGACATCGCCGACTACCTGTCGAAGCGTGCTGCCTTCAAACTACCTGTGGAACCAGGTACTTTTGTGCTTCGGTTGACTCAACCATCCGTTGAACCATCAACAGAGCAGAACAAGCGAAGGAAATCAGGCCCCGGCAAGTACTTTCCCGCCGAGTTCCCGGGAGCCGCCGGCAAAGATGTTGCCGTGGACGTTGAACCTGCCATGGGGCAACCGACTCCAGCGAGGCGTCAAGCCCTGGCTATAGAGACAGCCGCTCCCATGGCAGAGGAAACACCTTTTGTCCTTGTCGTCGAGCCCCAGGCTCCGGCATGGGCACAACATACCGTCTGATTCCTCCAAACAGGAATCCCTGAGGAGCAGGAAGAAGCAGAGAAAGTAGCACGTCGGTCTGCCATGTATCAGTTCATCAATGACGTCCTGTACAGAAAAAGACCAAACGGTATGAAATTGAAGTGCATTCCCCTAGAGGAAGGACTGGAATTGTTGGCAGAGATACACGGAGGCATATGTGGCTCCCACTAGGGTCAAGGGCCCTTGCCGGCAAGGCATTCCGGCAAGGTTTCTTCTAGCCCACTGCCCTCCAGGATGCAGCGGCACTAGTAACCAAGTGTGAAGCGTGTCAGTTCCATTCGAAGAAGCTTCATCAACAAGCTCAATCCCTTCAAACAATTCCTCTCTCCTAGCCATTTTCAGTCTGGGGGCTCGACATACTGGGCCCCTTCGCCCGTGTTGTCCGGGGCTTTGAGTACTTGTACGTTGCAATAGACAAGTTCACAAAGTGGCCGAAGGTGGAACCAGTAAGGACTGTGACAGCGCAATCAGCCGACAAGTTCTTCAAGGGGCTAGTCTTCCATTTTGGTGTGCCAAACAGAGTCATCACCGACAACGGCACGTTGTTTACAAGCTACACCTTCATGCAATACATCCAAGACCTCGACGGCAAGGTCTTTTTTGCTTCCGTGGCACACCCCCGGAGCAACGGCCAGGCGGAAAGGGCAAATGCTGAAGTACTGCGAGGCTTGAGGACAAAGACTTTTGACAGGCTGCACAAGAGCGGAAGGCTCTGGATTGATGAGTTGCCGGCGGTTCTTTGGTCGATCAGAACAACGCCAAATCGAGCCACTGGCCAGACACCCTTTGCCCTGGTATACGGGGCAGAAGCAGTTCTCCCCACGGAACTCACATACGGGTCACCTTGAGTGCTCGCTTATGACGAGCTTGAGCAAGAGCAGTTGCGGCAAGATGACGCAATGCTCCTTGAGGAAGATCGTCTTCGGGTGGCTGTGAGAGCAGCGCGCTATCAGCAAGCCTTGCACCGCTACCATAGCCGCAAGGTTCATGCCCGAAGCTTTGAGGAAGGCGACCTTGTTCTTCGGCGCGTTCAATTGGCCAAGAATTCCAACAAGCTGACACCGAAGTGGAAAGGGCCTTATCGGGTAATACGAGTCACCAGGCCCGGCGCAGTCCGCCTGGAGACCGAAGATGCTATTCAAGTGAGCAACTCCTGGAACATTGACCATCTTCGCAAGTTTTACCCATAAGGCACAGTTGCCGAGCCCTCCCCGGCAAGCCACCTTTTGTACAAGATTTGCCGACGAGGCATGTAACCCTCCGTACAAAGCCAGGCACAAACCCTGAGCCTAAATAAATGAAGCGTTGGCGCCCTAAGTTTTAGCATGCATGCTAGGTTGAGTCTCTCCCTCGGTTAGGGTTAATAGTGCTTAGCGGCGGTTAACCCCTAGCATAGAGGTCGAGTGTGAGTCTCTTTGTTCCTTTCCATCCTCTTTGGTTCGCAGGGTACATGGACATTTCTGCTAACTATTTGGAAGAAAGAGAATAGGCCGACGCCCCGACCCCGACAAGCCAAGGTTGCCGGGGGCTACAGGTCTAAGGATCCAATCACGGCAAGCCAAGGTTGCCGGGGGCTGCGACATCAGATACGTCCTTCTCCCCCACTCTGTGCCCCCTTATGAACCTTGAACGTATAAGGCTTCACTCGCTTTTGTACCATCTTGCTCCCTCTGTCCCATGTCCGAAAACCTTACTTTGGGCCGGAACTTGGTTGTAGTGCGATGGGAAGGGGGCGAGCAAAGGGCCTAATCCTACTTGGCCCCTACCTCCGCCAAGGGCGTGAGTGTAGCCGAGCCATAGAGCTGGAGGACGGCAAGGCCTGTTGCTGGGATACAATGTTTAGCTTAAGATAATGAGGACACGTTCCTCGGTGTGGCCCTCGCCCACGCGCAAACAAAACCCGACAAACACCCTTCTTTTCTTTCATACGTCATAAACAAGTACAATTCATATGGAATGAGTAAACGAGCGAGGGGATTACAAGGTCTAAATTCTACCAAGGCCCGTAGGCTTACAAACTAAAAAATAAGTGCCCCGTGATCCCCATTCTTGCCCTTTTCCTTCCAGGTGCAGCAGGTGAAGGAAAAAGAGGGGTGATGGGGAACACGCCGATGGAGAGCTTGACGAGGAAGGCCCTCGGAAGGGCACGTGGCCAAGGGAGGGGCGGTCGGTCAGTCGGAGCCAGAGTCGGCGTTCCCCCGCTTGACACCCTCGTCATCGCTGTCGTTGTCCTCCTCGTCACTCCCGCTTGAGGAAGAGTCTTCATCATCGGAGGAGCTCTCCACGCAGCACTTTAGGCGAGTTCCAGAGTCTCCAAAGACCTTGACGGAGAGCAGGTTGTTCTCCATTAATTTGCAATAGAGAACGAGCCCCGCTGTCAGGTTGTGGATACGAGCAAAAGTCTTCCATCTGCGGCGAAGGTACATGACGCGAGGAGCGGGAAAGTCGACGTCAACCCGCGTGCCGCCGTTCCCGTAGCCCCTCATATGCAACCTCGGGGCTGGGGCAGATCGAGCTCCATCTCCCGAGCGAATGGAGCAGGGAGACGAAGGCGACGCCGTGGTGGCTGGCGCAGCCTAATGAAGAACTCACGAGGCTGGTCCTCGACATGGCCCTCCATTGGGGAAGGCATCGCTGGCGGAGGCAAGGCCGGTGCGCCGCCCTGTCCCCCTCTTTCCCAAGCGCCACGCCGACCTCGACCTCACCCCTCCCCCTTCCTCTCATGGTCGGCTCCGCCGCCGCGAGCTCTTGGGAGGGAGGGACGCGCTGTCGAGCGGAGACCCTCGCCGCCACCATTGAAGAGCCGGCGCCCCCTCTTGCCATCACAGATGAAAGAACGGAGCCGAGGTGGAAGGAGAGGGATAATGAAAGATTGTGGGATGCCATCCCCCTCCCCCTTCTTATAAAAGAGTGGGGTTGGGGCTCGGCCGCCCCACCCAGCCAATCCGGCCATCAGGGGCGCAGGGAATTGAGACCGACCCGCTGCTCCAATCAGTGATGGTCCGGTTTCCTGCCTCGTTATTTAAGGCCCGTGCCCCCCCTCCCCGCGCGCGTCCACCGCCTGCCAACTTGGGGGCATGGGGGACATGTGGAGAGAAAGCAGAAATCAAGGGGACGGGTGAGCCGACCATTCCCCACCCTGTGATCGTGGGGCGAGGGCGCCCTGAAGACTGCAACCCGAGTCCACTCAGTAAATGAGCCGCGCCTCTACGTTTTCCTCTTTTTATGGGGAAGGCGTGAGCCGCCTCTTTACCATTTACTGCGACATGATGCACGCGTGCGGAAACCGCCCCACGCATGACCCCCACGTCACGCATGACCCTCCCCGTCGCGCGTTCAACGTGGGTCGTGGGGAAGCACAGCGAGCGAAGGAGTTACTACAAGTAAAAATCTGCCCCGCCTGACCACGCACCATTTTGGGCCTAGCCCAACAACGCGTCGTGCTTATGGGTGGCCCAGGCCCGGGGGCCCCTGTCGGTGTACAAAAGTAGGGGCTCTCCTTTGTACCCCTTTACTTGTGCACGGGCAGTCAGAGTCGCGCCCACGGCCACACTGAGCAGGGCAGAGGAGAGAAGCCAGGGTACAAGACGGCCGAACCAACGTCAAGACCCGAGGCACAAAGAGCGAGGAGCGAAGTGGACTCCCCCAGCAAGAGCCTTGTCGGGGCAACTTGCCCCATGCCAGTAGAGCGCGCCGCCCTTGAGCCAAGGGGTTCCAACGCCATCACCCACATCGGAACCAAGGCTCGGGAGGCACCTCCATGGTGGCATGTAGATCTTTGTGGAGATCATAAATACACAAGATCATATGAGGACCAGAAGATGACGATCCTTGGCAAGGTCCTTGCCAAGGAAATCCATGAGACCCCCGGCAAGATCCTTGCCAGGGACGACCATGGTGCCACGGCAAGACCCTTGCCGGGCCCCCGGCAAGACCCTTGCCGAGGACATCTGCGGGTCCGCAGTCAGGCCCACAACTGCCAAGACTCCACCGTTGCTCCCATGCAGCTACTAGCTCAACTAGCTGGGCAGGCATCTGCGTGGCAGCATGCGGCCTCCACACTGACTCAGCAAGCACCTGCGTGGTGGCATGCAAATCTTTGTGAAGACTCCGCCACCACACCAGCCCAGCAGCCAGCCAACGTGGCGCTACAACGCCTCGTCAGCTTGGAAGTGTGTCGGAGCCAGGCGAGGCGGCGACAGCTAGGACGAGCTTCCTTGCCGTCCCCGATAAAGCAAGAGGGGCATGTCGGCAGCGCATTAAATGTGTTTGTCCGGTGGTGCCAGAGGATAAACTCAGCCACTATACACCTTTCCACCTCCTGTGTGCCACCGTGGCAACCCCTTTTGGCTATAATAGGAGGCCCAAGGCGTACTAGAGGGGGATTCGGATCTTTGGAACTAGCCACACACCGTAGCTAGTTCAATAACTCAAGAACACTCAAATATACATCAAAGTAGTACTAGGGTTTTACGCGTCTCTGCGGCCCGAACCTGGGTAAACGATCCTTGTGCTGACCGCCAGACCCGCTCTTTGCACAACCCCGCGCCCGCCAATCGTAGAAGTGATCCTATAGGTGTCATTTCCACCGACACTTGGGAAGGCCCTTTCATCATCAACAAAGCCTTGGGCAATGACTCGTACTACTTGATCGATGCACAGAAGCCTAGGGCACGCAAGAGGGACGACTCCGGCAAGGAAACAGAGCGCCCATGGAATGTGAATCTCCTCCGAAGATTTTACAGTTAAAAGCAGTATGTGACACACTACCTTTTGTATTAAGCGCAAAGACATCGGGACCCTTGAGGAGCACTCGGGGGCTTCCCTTTTTATCGACATGATAAGTTTTATGCTTGTGAATGTGTTATTTCATTCCTTCGCCTGGCACTGGGTTCGACCAGTCGGCCTGGGGGCTTGCCGCATTGTACTATGTTGATGCTACCTGCAGTCGGACAAGTAGTGTGCCGGCATCTAAGCCCTGTCTTGCCGCAAGCCGCAGCTTGCAGAGCGACTGTCCGGCTGGCAAGAGCTAAAGGCAAGAAATGGTGCCCACACGAAAAATGGCTAAGAAAAAAAGCATCTACATAGGGCAAGTCGGCTCCTCGCCTCACCGTCCGGCTGCTTGTCAGCCGGCCGGCCGGTTTTTTACTTGTTACGTTCTAAGCGGCCAAAGTACTTGTCTTCCCAAAAATGTCCAAGTACTTGACCCAGCCACAGGCCACAGAGTGGCCGCCTGGCTGGCAAGGCGGCAGCCAAGGGAAGACGGCAAAGGAAAAAGCCAAAAGAACAGAAGAGCAAGACAAGTCAGAACCCGGCAAAGCACAACTTGTGCCAATTAAGTTAATTTACATAGCAGGGCTCATAGCCAGAATTCAACAAGTTTGAATACACCCCTAGCGGGTGTAACTGCGCAAATTTAACAAACTTTTCCAAGAGGTTACAAGCAGGAAAGGATAAATTAAAACTGGCCGCCTAGGCCAGAGGAGCAACAGGCGAATCTGACAGGGTGGTGGAGTCGGCAGCACCGGCTGGTGAAGTGGCCGTCTGGCGAGTCTCGGCATGGTTAGCATCAGTTGAAGTCGGCACCCTCCCGCGCGGCTCGTTGCTTGAGGCTCGATCAGGCTGAGGCTGACCGTCCGCTCTTCTCTCCGGTGCGTCGTCTTCACCATCCTCGCCCTCGTTGCTGGAGGCGATCTCCTCCATCGAGTCCTCGTTGTACCCCGAGTTCAGCCCGAACCAGTTGGGTGCCACCTTGGCGCCCTCCTTGTTCAGCTCGGGGACGAACTCGATGGTGTCGACGTACTCGGCGATCACCGCCGCATGATGAGTAAGGTCGCGGCTTGCCACCGCTAGCTCTGGTGCAGCCTCCTGTCGGAAGGTGGCCAGCTGGGCCAAGTCCAGGTCTGGGTACCATGCCTTGATGAATTCCAGGGCCCTCTGAGCACCGGCACGAGCCGCGGAGCCCTTTCAAGCCTCAAAGCGGTCGGCTGCTACCTCCAGCCACTCGGCAGTCCGGTGGAGAGTGCGTGAGATCTGCGCGTCCGGCCATAGGGCGGTCAACACTTGGGCTCCGACACACTGCAGGTGGCGGAGCATCCGATGAGCCGACTGTAGGCGGGCTCGGACAGCGAGAAGCTGCTCGCTGAGGGTTTGGGGCGCGTACGGAGCGATTTATGCACCAGCCCATCTTCGTTCGTCGCGGCGAGCCTCGATGAACTGGCTGGCGGCAATGCCATGACCGGGAAATAATTCTATGCAAGAAAGAAAAAGAAGTGTGAGGCCAGAAGCAGGCTCGCATAACAAGTCGGCGGCTGAAAGAAAAGAAAGGACAACCCACCATCGATCATGTCTTCGATCTCACCATAACCGTCACTCAGCGGCTTCTCCTTCTCGGCACAGGATGAGCGTTCCATCTCGAACTCGGACCGGAGGTTGGCCTCGTTGACCTTCACCTTGTGAAGGTCCGCCTTGTGTCGGTCCGCCAGGTCCGCCAGCTCCTTGACCAGGCGGTCGTGCTCCTGGGCCACCTTGGGACACTCCTCCTCCTTGGTGCGCAGCGTAGTCTCGACTTTGCCCAGGCGCTGTTGCAGTTCGGCAGCCGCTTCTGCAGAAGACAAAAATAGAAGACAATCAACAATCAACAAAAAAGAAAAGTGGTTGCCGGAAGATCTGGCCCTACTGCTTAGCAGTCGACCCGAATCTCGGGGGCTACTGTTGGGGAACGCAGTAATTTCAAGAAAATTCCTACGCACACGCAAGATCTATCATGGTGATGCATAGCAACGAGAGGGGAAGAGTGTTGTCCACGTACCCTCATAGACTGTAAGTGGAAGCGTCATGACAATGCGGTTGATATAGTTGTACGTCTTCACTATCCGACCGATCCTAGTACCGAAAGTACGACACCTCCGCGATCTGCACACGTTTGGCTCGGTGACCTCCCATGAACTCTCGGTCTAGCTAAGTGTCGAGGGAGAGCTTCGTCAGCACAACGGCGTGATGACGATGATGACGATGCTACTGTCGCAGGGCTTCGCCTAAGCACTACGATGATATGACCGAGGTGGATTATGGTGGAGGGGGCACCGCACACGGCTAAGGGATCAATGATCAACTTGTGTGTTCTAGGGTGCCCCCCTGTCCCCGTATATAAAGGAGCAAGGGGGAGGCCGGCCGACCCTAGAGGTGCACCAGGAGAGGAGGAGTCCTCCTCCTAGTAGGAGTAGGACTCCCCTTTCCTAGTCCTACTAGGAGGAGGAAGGGGAAGGAAGGAGAGGGAGAGAAGAGAAGGAAAGGGGGGCGCCGCCCCCTTCCCTAGTCCAATTCGGACTAGAGGGGGAGGGGCGTGCGGCCCTGCCTTGGCCGGCCCTCTCTCTCTCCACTAAGGCCCATGTTGGCCCATTAGTCCCCCCGGGGGTTTCGATAACCCCCCGGCACTCCGATAATTATCCAGTGACCCCCGGAACTCATCCGATGTTCGAATATAGTCATCCAATATATCAATATTTATGTCTCGACCATTTCGAGACTCCTCGTCATGTCTGTGATCATATTCGGGCCTCCGAACTACCTTGGGTACATTAAAACACATAAACTCATAATACCGAGTGTTAAGCGTGCAGACCCTACGGGTTTGAGAACTATGTAGACATGACCGACACACGTCTCCAGTCAATAACCAATAACGGAACCTGGATGTTCATATTAGCTCCCACATATTCTACGAAGATCTTTATCGGTCAAACCGCATAACGATATGTGTTGTTCCCTTTGTCATTGGTATGTTACTTGCCCGAGATTCGATCGTCGGTATCACAATACCTAGTTCAATCTCGTTACCGGCAAGTCTATTTACTCGTTCCTGTAATGCATCATCCCATAACTAACTCATTAGTCACATTGCTTGCAAGGCTTATAGTGATGTGCATTACCGAGAGGGCCCAGAGATACCTCTCCGATACTCGGAGTGACAAATCCTAATCTCGATCTATGCCAACTCAACAAACACCATCGGAGACACCTGTAGAGCATCTTTATAGTCACCCAGTTATGTTGTGACGTTTGATAGCACACTAAGTGTTCCTCCGGTATTCGGGAGATGCATGATCTCATAGGAACATGTATAAGTTATGGAGAAATCAATAGCAACAAACTAAACGATCATCGTGCTAAGCTAATGGATGGGTCAAGTCAATCACATCATTCTCTAATGATGTGATCCCGTTAATCAAATGACAACTCATGTCTATGGTTAGGAAACATAACCATCATTGATTCAACAAGCTAGTCAAGTAGAGGCATACTAGTGACACTATGTTTGTCTATGTATTCACACATGTACTAAGTTTTCGGTTAATACAATTCTAGCATGAATAATATACATTTATCATGATATAAGGAAATATAAATAACAAATTTCTTATTGCCTCTAGGGCATATTTCCTTCAGTCTTCCACTTGCACTAGAGTCAATAATCTAGATTACATTGTAATGATTATAACACCAATGGAGTCTTGGTGTTGATGTAACGCCCACGATGCGGCTATATCTCCACGTGTCTAAGCACGACTTAGAGGCATAACCGCATTGTAAGCAATGTCGCAAGTGAGGTAATCTTCACACAACCCATGTAATACATAAGGGAAAGAGATACATAGTTGGCTTACAATCGCCATTTCACACAATACATGAATAAAACATTACATCAACCAGATACAATCAAGG
Organism: Triticum dicoccoides; assembly: GCF_002162155.2. NCBI lineage: Eukaryota > Viridiplantae > Streptophyta > Magnoliopsida > Poales > Poaceae > Triticum > Triticum dicoccoides. Next base: position 223,979,797 of record NC_041382.1, read on the forward strand.
CCCAGCTAAGGAACCAAAATAAAAGAAGACTACCCCAAATGCTACACAGATCCCCGATCGTCCCAATTGGGCTCCACTACTGATCAACTGAAACAAAACAACACAATGAACGAGATCTTCATCGAGCTCCTCCTTGAGCTCGGTTGCGTCACCTGCACGATATCATCGGCACCTGCAAGCTGGTTTTGGAAGTATCTGTGAGTCACGGGGACTCGGCAATCTCACACCCTCGCGATCAAGACTATTTAAGCTTATAGGTAGGGAAAAGGTATGTGAGGTGGAGCTGCAGCAAGCACTAGCATATATGGTGGCTACATACGCAAATGAGAACGAGAAGAGAAGGCAAAGCACGTTCGAGAATCTATGATCAAGAAGTGATCCTAGACTACTTACATCCAAGCATAACTCCAACATCGTGTTCACTTCCCGGACCCCGCCGAGAAGAGACCATCACGGCTACACACGTGGTTGATGCATTTTAATTAAGTTAAGGTTTCAGGTTTTCTAAAACCGGACATTAACAAATTCCCATCTGCCCATAACCGCAGGCATGGCTTTCGAAAGTTCAAAACCCTCCAGGGGTGTCCCAACTTAGCCCATCACAAGCTCTCACGGTCAACGAAGGATATTCCTTCTCCCAGGAAGACCCGACCAGGCTCGGAATCCCGGTTACAAGACATCTCGACAATGGTAAAACAAAAGCAGCAAAGCCACCCGATGTGCCGACAAATCCCGATAGGATTCGCACGTACCTCGTTCTCAGGGCAACACCGGATGAGACTAGCTACGAGTAAAACCAACCATCAAGTTTCCCCGAGGTGGCCCCGCAGGCAGCTCAGTTCAGACCAACACTCAGAGAAGCACTGGCCCGGGGGTTAAAATAAAGATGACCCTTGAGTCTGCAGAACCCAAGGGAAGGTGGTAGGTTGTTAGTGCAAATGGTAAAACAAAGGTTGGGCCTTGCTGGAGGAGTTTTATTCAAAGCGAACTGTCAAGGGGTTCCCATTATAACCCGGCCGTGTAAGGAACACAAAATCAAGGAACATAACACTGGTATGACGGAAACTAGGGCGGAAAGAGTGGAACAAAACACCAGGCATAAGGCCGAGCCTTCCACCCTTTACCAAGTATATAGATGCATTAATTAAATAAGAAAATATTGTGATATCCCAACAAGATCCATGTTCCAACATGGAACAAACTTCAATCTTCACCTGCAACTAGCAACGCAATAAGAGGGGCTGAGCAAAGCGGTAACATAGCCAAACAACGGTTTACTAGGACAAGGTGGGTTAGAGGTTTGGCTCAACAATATGGAGGCATGATGTAGCAAGTGGTAGGTATCGCAGCATAGGCATAGCAAAAGAGCAAGCATATAGCAAGCAAAGATAGAAGTGATTTCGAGGGTATGGTCATCTTGCCTAGAATCCCGCAAGGAAGAAGAACGAGTCCATGAAGAAGACAAACGGTCGTAGTCGAACGTGTCCTCACAAACATGACGTTATTGGAACCAACCCGAAGAAGCAACACTGGAAAGAAGCACACAACAAAGTAAACAACCATCACATAAACATAGCATGATGCACAATCAAGTATGATGCATGTCCGGTTTGATGAAACATGGCATCGCAAAATGCACAAACAATCCTACAAATTAAGTGGAGCTCAACATGCAACTCCGTTGCATATTGACGAAACACCACATTCAAGTTATTTAGTTTGATCTCGGTTATGTACCCAACAGTATTAAATGTAGTTAAGCATGTCAAGAGGTGAAACATAAAAGAATTATCTATCTAGACAATTTAAATGGGGCCGGATATAGCAAACAACAAATCCAGTAAGTCCCCATATGCATTTAGCAAATTAATACAAAGAACAATTTAAACATTTTAATTGTTGTTATCATGATGCGGATGACATGTGCAAGTTTATGCAATTTTTATTAAAAGTTGACAAGAGTATTATGAAGCATTTGTCACCGTGGTGGAAAGAAAAAGGGTGCCACGGAAACGATAACGAAAACGGTGCCATGGCAACGTTCCGGTTCCGGTAACTCGATTGAGATACTGATGCAAAGGAGAAGTGTGCGGATGCGTGCAAAAGATGGTGGGCGCTCCCGGATTCCGGGTGTCCCATGAGATGACGGTAACAAGGCAAAAGAGGGGCAACGTGCATCGACAATTCGAGCACGGAGCAAGCACGGGCATCTCATACATCACACATGCATTAGTTCACGGGTGGTCGTCTCGGCGGTTATACCTTTCGGAGCGTGCACGCGGGACAGTTCTCGTTCGGTGTAAAGTAGAGGAAGTAGACATTCTCGTGACGGCGGTAGTGGAAGTAGTCGTTCTCGCACACTCTAGGGTCGACGGTAGAGGTTCTCGCGATCTCGGCGACGGTAGTGGTACATGATTATCGTTGCACGAGTTTCCGTAGACGTTCATGTCATCGGTGTCGTGGTACTTGGGTTCTTTGGACTTTCCGGTCCCGTTCTTGCGACGGTAGCCGTTCACGTTCGTTTTGGAGAGGTACTTGATGAATCCAACGTCTTCGGGGCGACGGTAGTTGTACATGGTCCACGAGACGTCGATTATTCGGGGTCCGACTTGCGGTTCTTGCCCACATGAGGCGTTTTTGTGTAGACGAACTTGGCGCATCTGAAGGATCACACTTGTCGTCATGGGACTTGATGGTCTTGACAAAACGAAGGGGTACTCTGTAAAACCCTGTTCTTCGGAGGTCGACGGTAGTGGTTCCCGTATCAACATGGTGTGGTTGTACTTGACGGTTCCGGTCTTGGCGTGCGAACGAAGGATCACAGAAACATGGGGGTGCAAGTGGTGCCGATGTGGAACTTTGCAGCAATCATGGAGAGCCTCGGGGCTGCATCTCGGCAGTCCAACAACAAGAAGCGGTCATGGCGAGGTACACGGGATAGCGAGGTGAGGTAGGGGATGGACTGCTGCTGTAGAGAACTTGGCGTACGGACGAGGGCCTGCCGGACCCGACGAGGAGGTCGGGGTTGACGCTGACGCGGCGAGAGACATCGGGCTTCGCAGGACAAGGAGGTACCGGGCTGCGCGCGGACACGGAGGAGAGGGAGGACGCGGCGGCGCGCTTACTAGATGGAGCATGGGCGGCGAAGCGGGCAGAGCAGTAGCGCTCGTGCTCAGCGGTGGGGCAGCGAATTCACGGCGTAGACAGAAGGAGAGGGCGACGCGAGGCAGGGGGCGCCGGAGTTGGCCTCCAGCGGCGGTGCGGGAGGCCCGGCGCGGCGTCCTGGCGAGGCAACAGCGTGGAGGAGGGCCGACGAGGGGGCGCGATGGAGCTCCACGGGCTTGGCGCGGCGGCCATCGCGGGAGACGGGGAGGAGGCGAGATGGCACGGCGGCGGCCTCACCGGAGTGGGGAAGGCGGCGACACTGGTGGGAGAAGGAGGCGGGGGCGCGGGCTCGCGCATGCTGGGGAGCGCCTCTCCCTAGCGATGCGTGTGGGAGCGAGAGGGAGGGGTGGGTCGAGCAGTTCCTGGGAGCCGCATGCGTGGGGGTGTTGGCGGCGGTGGATGAGGACGAGAGGGAGAGGTGAGTGGGATCAGGCAGGGAGAGGTTAGGTTTAGGAGGGATTGGGCCAGGGAGGCCCAGTCGGTCAGCTCGTCAGCTGGGCTGTAGGGGCCCAAGAGGGCTACGGGGATGGATGGCCTAGCTGGATCTCTCCCTCCGTTTTCTATTACTCATAAGAAGAAGAAGAAAAAACATAGGAGATAAAAGAAATGAACAGAGGTGTAGCAAAGGAGTTTGACAAGGAGATAAATCTTTCCGGACTCACAAAAATTAGCTCGGTCCAAGAAAAATAGGAGTGGACACATTTGCAAGAATTAAATTCAAAGTCATTTGGATTTAATTCAAATGATTTGATCAAGGACTAGGAATTAGAAGTGTCCAAAAAATGTTAAGATTCTTAGTGGAGCTCTGGGAAAGAATAAATGGCAAACGTTGGAGACCAAGAATTAAGATAACAAAGGCATTGGGATATTTTGCAAGTGTGTTTATGGGTGAATCCAAATTAATGGGATATTTATAATAGCTCCCTAGATATTAGGAGGATAATGTTATAAAGATAAGTCACTCTTCCCTCGATTTAAATGGATCGAAGATCCACACAAATTATTTAGCTGAGATGCAAAAGATTTATGACATGATGCAATGCACACGATGCAAAGATGAATGCAACAAACAAACAACTCACACGATGAAAAACTCGGAAACCCTGGAAGGCATCTGAAGCTCTGGTCTTGGGGCGTCACAACACTCCATCACTACGAGAGGATCTTGTCCCGAGATCTAGAATGGCACCGGAGGAAAAACGGAAGAGAAAGAGAAGAGGTAAAACTAAGTTGCTTCTTTGACAAACGAGTGAAACCACGAACCTTGAGAGGTTGAACAAATTGAAAGAAAATAACAATGAAGATGAACAAAGTTGAAAACACTCTGTTAGAAAAGAGGAACAAGGAACATTACTAGAGCCTTGTAGGTTTAAAGACAAAAGACAAGGATTGCAATGGACAAGAAGTACATGCAAACACTCCGGTAGAACGAGATGTACAAGGAACGATAAGGATCAATTACGACAACACTCCGGTTGGAAATGGAAGGTAAAGAATATGAGCTTGGCAAAACGAAAGCACTTGGATGAAGACTCCGATTAGAAGAGGAATGATAGACATAATACTCCGGTTAAATGGATAGGCAAAGGAAAGAACACGATCCTCATAATTCGAGATGACAAGTGAAAAGAGCAACAACACAAAGCCTCCGGGAGAAACAATAGAAGATCGATCATTAGAATAAGAATGGAGAAGAAAAGCCAGCTTCTGCCACAAATGAGCTTGTAGAGCACCCTTCGAAGAAGGTTATAACGGAGTTGTTGGAGAACAAACAACGAAACGAATAAGTTTGTAGTGGGCTTATGGAAAGCATTTCAAAATTAGGAGATGACAACCAGCCACTCACGGGAAAAGAATTGGATAGATATGAACAAGGAGATGAGAAACTTATCTCACCGGAAGGATAAATGAAGAACTTGGGTCATTTATAAGCACCATAAATAGCAACAATCCTTAGGGAAGGCTTTAGGTGAAACATGACACAAGATAACTCCAACGAAGAGGTTGATGGATTTAAAATACGTCATTCTTAACAACATGTGAATCATGAAACATGAACTCAAATTATCAAGAATGACATAATACCACCTCCAATGATACGGAAGAAAGAATTGCACTCTGGATTGCAAGATGAAGAAAACTTTAGCTCCTCTGAAAAGAATCTCAATGAACACTTCGAGAAGGAATTAAATCCTTGATGAACCATCATGTAGAGTCTCCATGAAGAACTCTGGTAATAAAAGAATGATCAAACGAAAGGAAAGAGAAGTTGAAAACACAAGGTGAATCCTTGTAATGATTTAGATGGATCTCCGTGGTGATGTAATTGCGAGAGCTTGGGACTCCGGGAAAGAAAGATGAAAAAAATGAAATGAAGAATTTATTCATCATGAACAAACTCCGAAGGAAGGAATTGATCACTTGGATGAAACAAGAATAAGAATTATGTGGCGTATCCTTGACCAATTTAAATTGATGACAAGAAACAAATTTAGCATACTACTTATTCCCGTTGGGAAGGATTAAGAGAGATATAGCATAACTTGAGAAGGTCTTCGACGAACCACCGGTAGGATTGAAAACAATGAATAAATTGATATGATAAACGAAGGAAGAAGAATCTTGGAAGAACCACCGTAAGAATTGAAAAACGAACGAAGTAAAGGGATGAATCACCGGTAAGAATTAGAGAACGAATGAAGATACTTTAGTGAAAAATTTGATACATGAGAACGAAGAGATCACGAGCTGAATAGAGATCACTTGAACGATGCACCGGTAAGATTTGAAGAACAATAGCTGAAAGCTGAGAATGAATAGACCCGAAATGATGGCCTTCGGAGAATCAAACTGAAAAGACTCTTGAAATGCTCCGGATGGGTGAAAAGAATTCCCACAATCGAAAATAATTATGAGAGGATGGCATCAAGCTAGAATCACGAATCTTTGAGAGAACGTATAAGATTGAGAGAAAAATCTTCTTCGGTCTTCCAATGCAGAAAATGACGATGAGAAACACCACCATGAATTTTTGAGATACTCCGGGATGAAAAATGGAAAGGTTGAACCAACGATGAAAAGAATTTGAAAAAAAATCTTGGAGAAAGGCATTTGACTGATGAAAAATTCATTCTTACATCAAACTTTAGAAAAGAATTTGAGAAGCTCTGGAAAAATTAGAAGAGTCGGGTAAGATCCTGGGAAAAGACCTGTGGGTTAGGGCCCACTCAAGAGAAAACACCGTGGAACGATTACTAGAAAAGGAGATAGCACCGGTTGAATTAAACGGCTTGAATGAGATAACAATCTCGAAATAAGATGAAGGGATCTTGAATGACAAGACGAGCCTTCTGAGATATCTTCAGCACTCCTGAACAAATGAATAGTGAGAAGTGAATGATTAAGAGGTGCACCGGCATGAGAAAAAACATTTGAAACGAGTAAAGAGGATATGATCAACACAAAAGCTTGATTTGAATCCACTGAATAAGATAAAAGAACGAAGAATGATGAACTTGTAGAGCATTTTCATGAGAACCACCGGGTAAGAACATTGACGGAAAAGAATGGAGAGACTTCTCATCAATAACATGATAGTTGATTAAGAATTCCGAATCCTAGAAGGAAAAAGGGTGGGAGGGCGGGAAAAAACAAAGGCAACTTGGAGACGGATGAAACAAACACCATTGCAAAGAACTGATAATTGATCTTGCTGATGTTGGAATGATCGGATCCACTGAAAGAGAAACACGCCGGTTGAAAAGGATTAACAAGACAAACTCGATGATCGAGAAAGATTAGTATTCACATAGAAATATGAGAACACCACTTAGGAAAGGTATGGAATCCACATTTGACTTCGAAGCAACTCGAATACCACAACTGAAAAACAAAACAAAGGATTGGCTTGCAAAATAAGCCGGAACAAACATATGATAGAGATTTTGTCTGAAGTTTTCGTGGTGTGGCCTACACGGGCTCGATCGTACAACACCATCATGTACAAGGCAGTGCACATGACATACGAAGTGTCCCCGAGTCAGCATAGCCAAGGACTCTTTAAGACACAACGAGACCACTGTAAAACCAACCGTGGATAGGCGGACCACTAGATGTCGAACCCCAATCTCATATCATACATCTGTCGAAAAGATATCCTAAGGACTACTTGAATTCCCACTTATAAACTCCCCAAATTTTTTTGGTTATGCAATCAGGTGTTTGGGATACAGGGGAAGCATCATATCTCACCCAAAACTAGCAAGTCCTACATCCAGCTGTATCCATCCTTCAACACATAACCAAAAACCTTCGGAAATCATTTACCTCAACCTCCGAAAAGCATCCGTTATACGAGTTATGGCAATACTCCCGAACTCCCGCCCCAGTACTGGGTGGCGTCGAGGTTATCTCACCAACAACTGCATAAAAGAGATTTTCGATGTCGGCGAACTCAGGTATTCCAGAACTGCAACAATAAAATTGTGATGACAACACCTCAGAGCTCAACTCCCTGGGACACTGCCACAACCCCTAAATTTCAGGAGGCACCAAGAACAATGTTCTCGTCACAAAACCATCGGAACAATTCCAAGATACCCGCGTGATCCTAAAAAAATCGTGAAATTTGAGAAGAGAAGAGTCAAAACTCTATGTCCGGATGCCTCACCAGAGCGACGAAGGGACTGAGAAGTAAAAAGAATCCTACTCTCCGATACATATAATCCTAAAAGAATCAAAACATTTTTCTAGACTCAACAACGCCAACGATTCGATCAAGCAGGGGGCTCCTAAGTCGGGGAAGGCTCTGATTACCAACTTGTAACGCCCACGATGCGGCTATATCTCCCACGTGTCGAAGCACGACTTAGAGGCATAACCGCATTGTAAGCAATGTCGCAAGTGAGGTAATCTTCACACAACCCATGTAATACATAAGGGAAAGAGATACATAGTTGGCTTACAATCGCCACTTCACACAATACTGTTGGGGAACGTAGTAATTTCAAAAAAACTCCTACGCACACGCAAGATCATGGTGATGCATAGCAATGAGAGGAGGAGAGTGTGATCTACCTACCCTTGTAGATCGACAACGGAAGCGTTGACTTTGGTTGATGTAGTCGTACGTCTCCACGGCCCGACCGATCAAGCACCGAAACTACGGCACCTCCGAATTTTAGCACACGTTCAGCTCGATGACGATCCCCGGACTCCGATCCAGCAAAGTGTCGGGGAAGAGTTCTGTCAGCACGACGGTGTGGTGACGATCTTGATGTACTATCGTCGCAGGGCTTCGCCTAAGAACCGCTACAATGTTATCGAGGATTATGGTGGAAGGGGGCATCGCACACGGCTAAGAATATGATCACGTGGATCAACTTGTGTGTCTAGGGGTGCCCCTTGCCTCCGTATATAAAGGATCCAAGGGGGGGTGCGGCCGGCCCTAGTAGGAGGCGCGCAGGAGGAGTCCTACTCCTACCGGGAGTAGGACTCCCCTCCATTTCCTTGTCCAAGTAGGAGAGGGGGAAGGAGAGAAGGAAAAGGGGGGGCGCCGCCCCTCCCTCCTTGTCCAATTCGGACTAGGGGGAGAGGGGGCGCGCGGTCTGCCCTGGCAGCCCCTCCTGTTCTCCACTTTAGGCCCATGAGGCCCATTAACCCCCCGGGGGGTTCCGGTAACCCCCCGGTGCTCCGGTTTTATCCGAAACTTCCCCGAAACACTTCCGGTGTCCGAATATAGCTGTCCAATATATCAATCTTTATGTCTCGACCATTTCGAGACTCCTCGTCATGTCTGTGATCACATCCGGGACTCCGAACTAACTTTGGTACATCAAAACTCATAAACTCATAATATAATTGTCATTGAAACCTTAAGCGTGCGGACCCTACGGGTTCGAGAACAATGTAGACATGACCGAGACACGTCTCCGGTCAATAACCAATAGCGGGAACTGGATGCCCATATTGGCTCCTACATATTCTACGAAGATCTTTATCGGTCAGACCGCATAACAACATACATTTGTTCCCTTTGTCATTGGTATGTTACTTGCCCGAGATTCGATCGTCGGTATCCAATACCTAGTTCAATCTCGTTACCGGCAAGTCTCTTTACTCGTTCCGTAATACATCATCTCGCAACTAACTCATTAGTTGTAATGCTTGCAAGGCTTATGTGATGTGCACTACCGAGAGGGCCCAGAGATACCTCTCCGACAATCGGAGTGACAAATCCTAATCTCGAAATACGCCAACCCAACATGTACCTTTGGAGACACCTGTAGAGCACCTTTATAATCACCCAGTTACGTTGTGACGTTTGGTAGCACACAAAGTGTTCCTCCGGCAAACGGGAGTTGCATAATCTCATAGTCATAGGAACATGTATAAGTCATGAAGAAAGCAATAGCAACATACTAAACGATCGGGTGCTAAGCTAACGGAATGGGTCATGTCAATCAGATCATTCATCTAATGATGTGATCCCGTTAATCAAATAACAACTCTTTGTTCATGGTTAGGAAACATAACCATCTTTGATTAACGAGCTAGTCAAGTACAGGCATACTAGTGACACTCTGTTTGTCTATGTATTCACACATGTATTATGTTTCCTGGTTAATACAATTCTAGCATGAATAATAAACATTTATCATGATATAAGGAAATAAATAATAACTTTATTATTGCCTCTAGGGCATATTTCCTTCAGTCTCCCACTTGCACTAGAGTCAATAATCTAGTTCACATCGCCATGTGATTTAACAGCAATAGTTCACATCACCATGTGATTAACACCCATAGTTCACATCGATTTGTGATCAACACCCAAAGGGTTTACTAGAGTCAGTAATCTAGTTTCACATCGCTATGTGATTAACACCCAAAGAGTACTAAGGTGTGATCATGTTTTGCTTGTGAGATAATTTTAGTCAACGGGTCTGTCACATTCAGATCCGTAAGTATTTTGCGAATTTCTATGTCAACAATGCTCTGCACGGAGATACTCTAGCTTATTGCTCCCACTTTCAATATGTATCTAGATCGAGACTTAGATTCATCCAGATCTGTGTCAAAACTTGCATCGACGTAACCTTTTACGACGAACCTTTTTGTCACCTCCATAATTGAGAAATATTTCCTTATTCCACTAAGGATAATTTTGACCGCTGTCCAGTGATCTACTCTTAGATCACTATCGTACTCCCTTGCTTAACACAGTGTAGGGTATACAATAGATCTGGTACATAGCATGGCATACTTTATAGAACCTATGGCTGAGGCATAGGGAATGACTTTCATTCTATTTCTATCTTCTGCCATGGTCGGGCTTTGAGTCTTACTCAATTTCACACCTTGTAACACAGGCAAGAACTCTTTCTTTGACTGTTCCATTTTGAACTACTTCAAAATCTTGTCAAGGTTTGTACTTATTGAAAAAACTTATGAAGCATCTTGATCTATCTCTATAGATCTTGATGCTCAATATGTAAGCAGCTTCACCGAGGTCTTTCTTTGAAAAACTCCTTTCAAACACTCCTTTATGCTTTGCAGAATAATTCTACATTATCTCTGATCAACAATATGTCATTCACATATACTTATCAGAAATGTTGTAGTGCTCCCACTCACTTCCTAGTAAATACAGGCTTCACCGCAAGTCTGTATAAAACTATATGCTTTGATCAACTTATCAAAGCGTATATTCCAACTCCGAGATGCTTGCACCAGTCCATAAATGGATCACTGGAGCTTGCATATTTTGTTAGCACCTTTAGGATTGACAAAACCTTCTTGTTGCATCACATACAACTCTTCTTTAATAAATCCATTAAGGAATGTAGTTTTGTTTATCCATTTGCCAGATTTCATAAAATGCGGCAATTGCTAACATGATTCGGACAGACTTAAGCATAGATACGAGTGAGAAACTCTCATCGTAGTCAACACCTTGAACTTGTCGAAAACTTTTGCGACAATTCTAGCTTTGTAGATAGTAACACTACTATCAGTGTCCGTCTTCCTCTTGAAGATCCATTTATTATCAATGGCTTGCCGATCATCGGGCAAGTCCACCAAAGTCCACACTTTGTTCTCATACATGGATCCTATCTCAGATTTCATGGCATCAAGCCATTTATCGGAATCTGGGCTCATCATCGCTTCCTCATAGTTCGTAGGTTCGTCATGGTCAAGTAACATGACCTCCAGAATAGGATTACCGTACCACTCTGGTGCGGATCTCACTCTGGTTGACCTACGAGGTTTGGTAGTAACTTGATCCGAAGTTACATGATCATCATCATTATCTTCCTCACTAATTGGTGCAGGAGTCACAGGAATAGATTTCTGTGATGAACTACTTTCCAATTATGGAGCAGGTACAGTTACCTCATCAAGTTCTACTTTCCTCCCACTCACTTCTTTCGAGAGAAACTCCTTCTCCAGAAAGTTTCCGAACTTAGCAACAAAAGTCTTGCCTTCGGATCTGTGATAGAAGGTGTATCCAATAGTCTCCTTTGGATATCCTATGAAGACACATTTCTCCGATTTGGGTTCGAGCTTATCAGGTTGAAGCTTTTTCACATAAGCATCGCAGCCCCAAACTTTCAGAAACGACAACTTTGGTTTCCTGCCAAACCATAGTTCATAAGGCGGCGTCTCAACGGATTTTGATGGTGCCCTATTTAACGAGAATGCGGCCGTCTCCAAAGCATAACCCCAAAACGATAGCGGTAAATCAGAAAGAAACATCATAGATCACACCATATCTAGTAAAGTACGATTACGACGTTCGGACACACCATTATGTTGTGGTGTTCCCGGTGGCGTGAGTTGCGAAACTATTCCGCATTGTTTCAAATGTACACCAAAATCGTAACTCAAATATTCTCCTCCACGATCAGATCGTAGAAACTTTATTTTCTTGTTACGATGATTTTCAACTTCACTCTGAAAATCTTTGAACTTTTCAAATGTTTCAGACTTATGTTTCATTAAGTAGATATACCCATATCTGCTTAAATCATCTGTGAAGGTCAGAAAATAATGATACCTGCTGCAAGCCTTAATATTCATCGGACCACATACATCAGTATGTATGATTTCCAACAAATCTGTTGCTTGCTTCATTGTTCCGGAGAACGGTGTTTTAGTCATCTTGCCCATAAGGCATGGTTCGCAAGCATCAAGTGATTCATAATCAAGTGATTCCAAAGGCCCATCAGCATGGAGTTTCTTCATGCGCTTTACTCCAATATGACCTAAACGGCAGTGCCACAAATAAGTTGCGCTATCATTATTAACTTTGCATCTTTTGGTTTCAATAATAAGAATATGTGTATCACTACGATCGAGATCCAATGAACTTGTTTCATTGGATGTATGACCATCGAAGGTTTTATTCATGTAAACAGAACAACAATTATTCTCTGATTTTAATGAATAACCGTATTGCAATAAACATGATCAAATCATATTCATGCTCAACGCAAAAACCAAATAACACTTATTTAGGTTCAACGCTAATCCCGAAAGTATAGGGGAGTGTGTGATGATGATCATATCAATCTTGGAACTACTTCCAACACACATCGTCACTTCATCCTTAACTAGTCTCTGTTTATTCTGCAACTCCTGTTTCGAGTTACTACTCTTAGCAACTGAACCAGTATCAAATACCGAGGGGTTGCTATAAACACTAGTAAAGCACATATCAATAACATGTATATCCAATATACCTTTGTTTACTTTGCCATCCTTCTTATCCGCCAATCACTTAGGGTAGTTCCGCTTCCAGTGACCAGTCCCTTTGCAGTAGAAACACTTAGTCTCAGGCTTAGGACCAGACTTGGGCTTCTTCACTTGAGCAGCAACTTGCTTGCTATTCTTCTTGAAGTTCCTCTTCTTCCCTCTGCCCTTTTCTTGAAACTAGTGGTCTTGTCTACCATCAACACTTGATGTTTTTCTCGATTTCTACCTTCGTCAATTTCCGCATTACGAAGAGCTTGGGAATCATTTCCGTTATCCCTTGCATATCATAGTTCATCATGAAGTTCTACTAACTTGGTGATGGTGACTAGAGAATTCTGTCAATCACTATCTTATCTGGAAGATTAACTCCCACTTGATTCAAGCGATTGTAGTACTCAGACAATCTGAGCACATGCTCACTAGTTGAGCGATTCTCCTCCATCTTTTAGCTATAGAACTTGCTGGAGACTTCATATCTCTCAACTCGGGTATTTGCTTGAAATATTAACTTCAACTTCTGGAACATCTCATATGCTCCATGACGTTCAAAACGTCTTTGAAGTCCCGATTCTAAGCCGTTAAGCATGGTGCACTTAAACTATCAAGTAGTCATCATATTGAGCTAGGCAAATGTTCATAACGTCTGCATCTGCTCCTGCAATAGGTCTATCACCTAGCGGTGCATCAAGGACATAATTCTTCTGTGCAGCAATGAGGATAAACCTCAGATCACGGATTCAATCCGCATCATTGCTACTAACATCTTTCAACACAATTTTCTCTAGGAACATATCAAAATAAACATATGAAAGCAACAACGCGAGCTATTGATCTACAACATAGATATGCTAATACTACCAGGACTAAGTTCATGATAAATTAGGTTCAATTAATCATATTACTTAAAGAACTCCCACTTAGATAGACATCCCTCTAATCCTCTAAGTGATTACGTGATCCAAGTCAACTAAACCATGTCCGATCATCACGTGAGATGGAGTAGTTTCGTTGGTGAACATCACTATGTTGATCATATCTACTATATGATTCATGCTCGACCTTTTGGTCTCCGTGTTCCGAGGCCATATCTGTATATGCTTGGCTCGTCAAGTATAACCTGGGTATTCCGCGTGTCCAACTGTTTTGCACCCGTTGTATTTGAACGTAGAGCCTATCACACCCGATCATCACATGGTGTCTCAGCACGAAGAACTTTCGCAACGGTGCATACTCAGGGAGAACACTTCTTGATAATTAGTGAGAGATCATCTTATAATGCTACCGTCAATCAAAGCAAGATAAGATGCATAAAAGATAAACATCACATGCAATCAATATAAGTGATATGATATGGCCATCATCATCTTGTGCTTGTGATCTCCATCTTCGAAGCACCGTCATGATCACCATTGTCACCAGCGCGACACCTTGATCTCCATCGTAGCATCGTTGTCGTCTCGCCAATCTTATGCTTCTACGACTATCGCTACCGCTTAGTGATAAAGTAAAGCATTACAGGGCGATTGCATTGCATACAATAAAGCGACAACCATATGGCTCCTACCAGTTGCCGATAACTCGGTTACAAAACATGATCATCTCATACAATAAACTTTAGCATCATGTCTTGACCATATCACATCACAACATGCCCTGCAAAAACAAGTTAGACGTCCTCTACTTTGTTTGTTGCAAGTTTTACGTGGCTGCTACGGGCTTAAGCAAGAACCAATCTTACCTACGCATCAAAACCACAACGATAGTTTGTCAAGTTGGTGCTGTTTTAACCTTCGCAACGACCGGGCATAGCCACACTCGGTTCAACTAAAGTTGGAGAAACTGTCACCCGCAAGCCACCTATGTGCAAAGCACGTTGGGAGAACCGGTCTCGCGTAAGCGTACGCGTAATGTCGGTCCGGGCCGCTTCGTCCAACAATACTGCCGAACCAAAGTATGACATGCTGGTAAGCAGTATGACTTATATCGCCCACAACTCACTTGTGTTCTACTCGTGCATATAACATCAACATATAAAACCTAGGCTCGGATGCCACTGTTGGGGAACGTAGTAATTTCAAAAAAATTCCTACGCACACGCAAGATCATGGTGATGCATAGCAACGAGAGGAGGAGAGTGTGATCTACGTACCCTTGTAGATCGACAACGGAAGCGTTGACTTTGGTTGATGTAGTCGTACGTCTCCACGGCCCGACCGATCAAGCACCGAAACTACGGCACCTCCGAGTTTTAGCACACGTTCAGCTCGATGACGATCCCCGGACTCCGATCCAGCAAAGTGTCGGGGAAGAGTTCCGTCAGCACGACGGCGTGGTGACAATCTTGATGTACTATCGTCGCAGGGCTTCGCCTAAGCACCGCTACAATGTTATCGAGGATTATGGTGGAAGGGGGCATCGCACACGGCTAAGAATATGATCACGTGGATCAACTTGTGTGTCTAGGGGTGCCCCTTGCCTCCGTATATAAAGGATCCAAGGGGGGTGCGGTGTGACGCCCGGATAATCATGCTACAGTAATCCCACGCTAATCATGCCACGTCACCTCGGTTACTGTTGCTAACCTTGCAATGATTCGAAACCGATTCGAATTCAAATTCATAATCAAGCAAACAATAAAAGATTTCAAATATTAAAACTAAAATGTTCGGAGTGAGCCAAATAATTCATAAGTAATGTTGGTGGATAAACCAAGTGATTATAAAAAGTTTAAATGCACTTAACTAGATAAAACTGTAGCAAAAACAATTAATTGAATACTATTAAATTAATAAACAAATGTTAAACTAGCTTATTAGTCACCAAACTTTTTAGGGTAGTGGGTTATTTTGAAACACTATTTTTGGAGCTATTGTCATATTTTACTAAACTAAAAATAAAGTATAACTAAAATAAAACAGAAAGGAAAGAGAATAAAAAGAAAAGAAAACCAGAAACAAAATAAAATAAACCCCCCGGCCAACCGGGCCAGACGGCCCGCCGGTCAGCCCACT
>NC_041382.1:223996333-224057427 GCF_002162155.2 Triticum dicoccoides
CATCTCCTCCTCCTCCCCTGCTCCGGCCACTTCGGCCATGGCCTCGCTCACCG
This sequence comes from Triticum dicoccoides, assembly GCF_002162155.2. NCBI lineage: Eukaryota > Viridiplantae > Streptophyta > Magnoliopsida > Poales > Poaceae > Triticum > Triticum dicoccoides. The sequence continues at coordinate 223,996,387 of NC_041382.1, forward strand.
GCGCCCGCACGCGCGCCGGCCGCCCTGGCCGCGCCCGCGCCCCCTGCCTGTGCCCGCGTGGCCTGCCGCCCGTAGTCACCCGTCGGCCTCGTCGTGCTCCCACTTGGCCCCAGACGACGCCCGCGCCCACGGTCCGCACCCGCCGCCCTGCCACAGTCGTCCGCGGCCACCTCAGCCCTGGCCACCAGCGTCCTGCCCTGCTAGCCGGCGCTCCCGCTCGGGCGACGCCGTGCCCGATCTCGCCCCTGTCGGCCGCCCGCTCCTGGAGCCCGCGCTCATCCGCTACCGAGCACCCGAACCCGATAGGCCCCTATGGGCCTATGGCAAACGGGCCCCGCCCCAGAACGTTTATAAAAAAACAAACAAAAGGAATTTAAGATAAGAATGATTAAAAATAAAAATGAAATTAATTAATTAATTTATTAATTAGCGAATTGATAAGTTAATTAACTCTATTTAGTGATCTAATTAATTAGTTAGTTTAATTAAACGGTAATTAGATTAGTTATACACTAGTTAGAATAATCAGAGTATGACAGCTGGGTCCCACATGTCAGATTGACCCAGTCAACTCCCTGTTGATTGTTGATGTCATGCTAACGTCATGATGACGTCAGCATGCACTATTCTGGATAATGTTAGAATTAAATAGTTAAATAAATTCTAAAAATGATTAAAACTTTAGAAAATCATATAAAATAAATCGTAGCTCAGATGAAAATACTTTCTACATGAAAGTTGCTCAAAACAACGAGACGATCCCGGATACGCAACCCGTTTGTCCGCCACACCCCCCTAACCTATCGAACTTGCAACTTTCCCCCTCCGGCTCCTCTGCCCGAAAACACGGAACCCCGGGAATACTTCCCGGATGCTTCCCCCTTCACCGGTATCACCTCATACCGTGTTAGAACACGTCTAGCTCTGCCTGTTATCCTGTTATGCACTTGCTTGCTATGTATTTACTGTTTCTACCCCCTCTTCTCTTCGGTAGACCCCGTGACGATGCTGATGCCCCAGTTCGACTACGGAGTTGACGACCCCTCTCTCTTGCCAGAGCAACCAGGCAAGCCCCCCCTTGATCACCAGATATCGCCTATTCTACTCTATACTGCTTGCATTAGAGTAGTGTAGCATGTTACTGCTTTCTGTTATACCTATTCTGATGCATAGCCTGGCCTTGTTACTACTGTTGTTACCTTTACCTGCAACCCTACTTGCTTAGTATAGGATGCTAGTATTTCCATCTGTGGCCCTACATTCTTGTCCGTCTGCTGTGCTATACTATCGGGCCGTGATCACTCGGGAGGTGATCACGGGTATATACTATATACTTTATACATGATACATGTGGAGACTAAAGTCAGGTCGGCTGGTGGAGCACCCGCGAGTGGATCTTTGTGGCGGAGCGACAGGGCAGGTTGAGACCGCCTAGGAGAGAGGTGGGCCTGGCCCTGTTCGGCGTTCGCGAATACTTAACACGCTTAACGAGATCTTGGTATTTGATCTGAGTTGGCTACGAGCCTATACGCACTAACCAACTACGTGGGAAAGATATGGGCACTCGGCGTCGTGGTATCAGCCGAAGCACTACGTGACGCCAGCGACTGAGTGGCGCGCGCCGGATTGGGACGTAAGCCTGCTCTTGTATTAAGGGGGCTAGTTCTGCTTTCGGCCGCGTACGCAACGTGCAGGTGTGCTATGGGCGATGGGCCCAGACCCCTGTGCGCTTAGGTTTAGACCGGCGTGCTGGCCTCTCTGTTGAGCCTAGGTGGGGCTGCGACGTGTTGATCTTCCGAGGCCGGGCATGACCCGGGAAAGTGTGTCCGGCCAAATGGGATCAAGCGTGTTGGGTAAGTTGGTGCACCCCTGCAGGGAAGTTAATCTATTCGAATAGCCGTGATCTTCGGTAACAGGACGACTTGGAGTTGTACCTTGACCTTATGACAACTAGAACCGGATACTTAATAAAACACACCCTTCCAAGTTCCACAGACAACCCGGTGATCGCTTTTCCACAGGGCGACGAGGGAAGGATCGCCGGGTAGGATTATGCTATGCGATGCTACTGGAGATGCTACTTGGAGATGCTACTTGGAGATGCTACTTGGAGGACTTCAATCTACTCTCTTCTACATGCTGCAAGACGGAGGTGACCAGAAGCGTAGTCTTCGATAAGACTAGCTATCCCCCTCTTATTCTGGCATTCTGCAGTTCAGTCCACTGATATGGCCCTTTACACATATATCCATGCATATGTAGTGTAGCTCCTTGCTTGCGAGTACTTTGGATGAGTACTCACGGTTGCTTTTCTCCCTCTTTTCCCCTTTCCCTTCTACCTGGTTGTCGCAACTAGATGCTGGAGTCCAGGGGCCAGACGCCACCGTCGACGATGATTCCTACTACACTGGAGGTGCCTACTACTACGTGCAGGCCGCTGACGACGACCAAGAGTAGTTTAGGAGGATCCCATGCAGGAGGCCTGCGCCTCTTTCGATCTGTATCCCAGTTTGTGCTAGCCTTCTTAAGGCAAACTTGTTTAACTTATGTCTGTACCCAGATATTGTTGCTTCCGCTGACTCGTCTATGATCGAGCACTTGTATTCGAGCCCTCGAGGCCCCTGGCTTGTATTATGATGCTTGTATGACTTATTTATGTTTTTAGAGTTGTGTTGTGATATCTTCCCGTGAGTCCCTGATCTTGATCGTACACATTTGCGTGCATGATTAGTGTACGATTGAATCGGGGGCGTCACATGCGGCCGACCCTAGTAGGAGGCGCGCAGGAGGAGTCCTACTCCTACCGGGAGTAGGACTCCCCTCCATTTCCTTGTCCAAGTAGGAGAGGGGGAAGGAGAGAAGGAAAAGGGGGGGCGCCGCCCCTCCCTCCTTGTCCAATTCGGACTAGGGGGAGAGGGGGCGCGCGGCCTGCCCTGGCAGCCCCTCCTCTTCTCCACTTTAGGCCCATGAGGCCCATTAACCCCCCGGGGGGTTCCGGTAACCCCCCGGTGCTCCGGTTTTATCGGAAACTTCCCCGGAACACTTCCGGTGTCCGAATATAGCCGTCCAATATCTCAATCTTTATGTCTCGACCATTTCGAGACTCCTCGTCATGTCCGTGATCACATCCGGGACTCCGAACTAACTTCGGTACATCAAAACTCATAAACTCATAATATAACTGTCATTGAAACCTTAAGCGTGCGGACCCTACGGGTTCGAGAACAATGTAGACATGACCGAGACACGTCTCCGGTCAATAACCAATAGCGGGACCTGGATGCCCATATTGGCTCCTACATATTCTACGAAGATCTTTATCGGTCAGACCGCATAACAACATACGTTTGTTCCCTTTATCATCGGTATGTTACTTGCCCGAGATTCGATCGTCGGTATCCAATACCTAGTTCAATCTCGTTACCGGCAAGTCTCTTTACTCGTTCCGTAATACATCATCTCGCAACTAACTCATTAGTTGTAATGCTTGCAAGGCTTATGTGATGTGCATTACCGAGAGGGCCCAGAGATACCTCTCCGACAATCGGAGTGACAAATCCTAATCTCAAAATACGCCAACCCAACATGTACCTTTGGAGACACCTGTAGAGCACCTTTATAATCACCCAGTTACGTTGTGACATTTGGTAGCACACAAAGTGTTCCTCCGGCAAACGGGAGTTGCATAATCTCATAGTCATAGGAACATGTATAAGTCATGAAGAAAGCAATAGCAACATACTAAACGATTGGGTGCTAAGCTAACGGAATGGGTCATGTCAATCAGATCATTCATCTAATGATGTGATCCCGTTAATCAAATAACAACTCTTTGTTCATGGTTAGGAAACATAACCATCTTTGATTAACGAGCTAGTCAAGTAGAGGCATACTAGTGACACTCTATTTGTCTATGTATTCACACATGTATTATGTTTCCTGGTTAATACAATTCTACCATGAATAATAAACATTTATCATGATATAAGGAAATAAATAATAACTTTATTATTGCCTCTAAGGCATATTTCCTTCAAATACATGAATAAAACATTACATCAACCAGATACAATCAAGGTCCGGCTACGGAACCAAAATAAAAGAAGACTACCCCAAATGCTACACAGATCCCCGATCGTCCCAACTGGGCTCCACTACTGATCAACTGAAACAAAACAACACAATGAACGAGATCTTCATCGAGCTCCTCCTTGAGCTCGGTTGCGTCACCTGCACGATATCATCGGCACCTGCAAGCTGGTTTTGGAAGTATCTATGAGTCACGGGGACTCGGCAATCTCACACCCTCGTGATCAAGACTATTTAAGCTTATAGGTAGGGAAAAGGTATGTGAGGTGGAGCTGCAGCAAGCACTAGCATATATGGTGGCTACATACGCAAATGAGAACGAGAAGAGAAGGCAAAGCACGTTCGAGAATCTATGATCAAGAAGTGATCCTAGACTACTTACGTCCAAGCATAACTCCAGCACCGTGTTCACTTCCCGGACCCCGCCGAGAAGAGACCATCACGGCTACACACGTGGTTGATGCATTTTAATTAAGTTAAGGTTTCAGGTTTTCTACAACCGGACATTAACAAATTCCCATCTGCCCATAACCGCGGGCATGGCTTTCGAAAGTTCAAAACCCTCCAGGGGAGTCCCAACTTAGCCCATCACAAGTTCTCACGGTCAACGAAGGATATTCCTTCTCCCAGGAAGACCCGACCAGGCTCGAAATCCCGGTTACAAGACATCTCGACAATGGTAAAACTAAACCAGCAAAGCCATCCGATGTGCCGACAAATCCCGATAGGAGTCGCATGTACCTCGTTCTGAGGGAAACACCGGATGAGACTAGCTACGAGTAAAACCAACCCTCAAGTTTCCCCGAGGTGGCCCCGCAGGCAGCTCAGTTCGGACCAACACTCAGAGAAGCACTGGCCCGGGGGGGTTAAAATAAAGATGACCCTTGAGTCTGCAGAAACCAAGGGAAGGTGGTAGGTTGTTAGTGCAAATGGTAAAACAAAGGTTGGGCCTTGCTGGAGGAGTTTTATTCAAAGCGAACTGTCAAGGGGTTCCCATTATAACCCGACAGTGTAAGGAACGCAAAATCAAGGAACATAACACCGGTATGACGAAAACTAGGGCGGAAAGAGTGGAACAAAACACCAGGCATAAGGCCGAGCCTTCCACCCTTTACCAAGTATATAGATGCATTAATTAAATAAGAAAATATTGTGATATCCCAACAAGATCCATGTTCCAACATGGAACAAACTTCAATCTTCACCTCCAACTAGCAACGCTATAAGAGGGGCTGAGCAAAGTGATAACATAGCCAAACAATGGTTTACTAGGACAAGGTGGGTTAGAGGCTTGGCTCAACAATATGGGAGGCATGATATAGCAAGTGGTAGGTATTTGCAGCATAGGCATAGCAAAAGAGCGAGCATCTAGCTAGCAAAGATAGAAGTGATTTCGAGGGTATGCTCATCTTGCCTGGAATCCTGGAAGGAAGAAGAACGAGTCCATGAAGAAGACAAACGGTCGTAGTCGAACGGGTCCTCACAAACACGACGTTATCGGAACCAACCCGAAGAAGCAACACCGGAAAGAAGCACACAGCAAAGTAAACAACCATCACATAAACATGGCATGATGCACAATCAAGTATGATGCATGTATGGTTTGATGAAACATGGCATGGCAAAATTTACAAACAATTCTACAAATTAAGTGGAGCTCAACATGCAACTCCGTTGCATATTGACGAAACACCACATTCAAGTTATTTAGTTCGATCTCGGTTATGTACCCAACAATATTTAATGTAGTTAAACATGTCAAGAGGTGAAACATAAAGGAATTATCTATCTAGACAATTTAAATGGGGCCGGATATAGTAAACAACAAATCCGGTAAGTCCCCATATGCATTTAGCAAATTAATACAAACAACAATTTAAACATTTTAATTGTTGTTATCATGATGCAGATGACATGTGCAAGTTTATGCAATTTTTATTAAAAGTTGACAAGAGTATTATGAAGCATTTGTCACCGTGGTGGAAAGAAAAAGGGTTCCACGGCAACGATAACGAAAACGGTGCCACGGCAACATTCCGGTTCCGGTAACTCGATTGAGATACCGATGCAAAGGAGAAGTGTGCGGATGCGTGCAAAAGATGGTGGGGCGCTCCTGGATTCCGGATGTCCCACGAGATGATGGTAACAAGGCAAAAGAGGGGCAACATGCATTGACAATTCGAGCACGGAGCAAGCACGATCATCTCATACATCACACATGCATTAGTTCACGGGCGGTCGTCTCGGCGGTTATACCTTTCGGAGCGTGCACGCGGGACAGTTCTCATTCGGTGCAAAGTGGAGGAAGTAGACGTTCTCGCGATGGCGGTAGTGGAAAATCGTTCTCGCACGCACTAGGGTCGACGGTAGAGGTTCTCGCGATCTCGGCGACAGTAGTGGTACATGTTTATCGTTGCATGAGTTTCCGTAGACGTTCATGTTATCGGTGTCGTGGTACTTGAGTTCTTCGGACTTTCCGGTCCCGTTCTTGCGACGGTAGTCGTTCACGTTCGTTTCAGAGAGGTACTTGATGACTACAACATCTTTGGAGCGACGGTAGTTGTACATGGTCCACGAGACGTCGATCGTTCGGGGTCCGACTTGCGGTTCTTGCCGACATGAGGCATTTTTGTGTAGACGAACTTGGCGCATCCGAAGGGCCACACTTGCCGTCGTGGGACTTGATGGTCTTGACAAAACGAAGGGGTACTCGGCAAAACCCTGTTCTTCGGAGGTCGACGGTAGTGGTTCTCGTATCAACATGGTGTGGTTGTACTTGACGGTTCCGGTCTTGGCGTGCGAACGAAGGATCACAGAAACATGGGGGTGCAAGTGGTGCCGATGTGGAACTTTGCAGCGATCATGGAGAGCCTCGGGGCTGCATCTCGGTAGTCCAACGACAAGAAGCGGTCACGGCGAGGTACACGGGACAGCGAGGTGAGATAGGGGATGGACTGCTGCTGCAGAGAACTTGGAGTAGGGACGAGGATTTGCCGGACCCGACGAGGAGGTCGGGGTCGACGCTGACACGACGAGAGACGTTGGGCTTCGCATGAGAAGGAGGTACCGGGCGGCGCATGGCCACGGAGGAGAGGGAGGATGCGGCGGCGCGCTTACTGGATGGAGCAGGGGCGGCGAAGCGGGCAGAGCAGTAGCGCTCGTGTTCAGCAGCGGGGCAGCGAATTCGCGGCGTAGACGGAAGGAGAGGGCGACGCGAGGCAGGGGGCGCCGGAGTTGGCCTCCAGTGGCGGCGCGGGAGGCCCGGCGTGGCGTCCTGGCGAGGCAACGGCGCGGAGGAGGGCCGACGAGGGGGCGCGATGGAGCTCCACGGGCTTGGCGTGGCGGCCATCGCGGGAGACGGGGAGGAGGCGAGATGGCGCGGCGGCAGCCTCACCGGAGTGGGGAAGGCGGCGGCACTGGTGGGAGAAGGAGGCGGGGGCGCGGGCTCGCGCATGCTGGGGAGCGCCTCTCCCTAGCGATGCGTGTGGGAGCAAGAGGGAGAGGTGGGTCGAGCGGTTCCTGGGAACCGTGTGCGTGGGGGTGTTGGCGGCGGTGGATGAGGACGAGAGGGAGAGGTGAGTGGGATCGGGCAGGGAGAGGTTAGGTTTAGGAGGGATTGGGCCAGGGAGGCCCAGTCGGTCAGCTTGTCAGCTGGGCTGTAGGGGCCCAAGAGGGCTACGGGGATGGATGGCCTAGCTGGATCTCTCCCTTCGTTTTCTATTACTCATAAGAAGAAGAAAAAACATAGGAGATAAAAGAAATGAACAGAGGAGTAGCAAAGGAGTTTGACAAGGAGATAAATCTTTCCGGACTCACAAAAATTAGCTCGGTCCAAGAAAAATAGGAGTGAACACGTTTGCAAGAATTAAATTCAAAGTCATTTGGATTTAATTCAAATGATTTGATCAAGGACTAGGAATTAGAAGTGTCCAAAAAATGTTAAGATTCTTGGTGGAGCTCTGGGATATGATGAAAGACTAAATGGCAAACGTTGGAGACCAAGAATTAAGATAACAAAGGCATTGGGATTTTTTGCAAGTGTGTTTATGGGTGAATCCAAATTAATGGGATATTTATAATAGCTCCCTAGATATTAGGAGGATAATGTTATAAAGAGAAGTCACTCTTCCCTTGATTTAAATGGATCGAAGATCCACACAAATTATTTTGCTGAGATGCAAAAGATTTATGACATGATGCAATGCACATGATGCAAAGATGAATGCAACAAACCAACAACTCACACGACGAAAAACTCGGAAACCCTGGAAGGCATCTAAAGCTCCGGTCTTGGGGCGTCACAGTTGATCATGTTTTGCTCGTGAGAGAGGCTTAGTCAACGGGTGTGCAACATTTAGATCCGTATGTATCTTGCAAATCTCTATGTCTCCCTCCTTGACTTGATCATGGATGGAATTGGAGCATCTTTTGATGTGCTTGGTTCTCTTGTGAAATCTGGATTCCTTTGCCAAGGCAATTGCACCAGTATTGTCACAAAAGATTTTCATTGGACCCGATGCACTAGGTATGACACCTAGATCGGATATGAAATCCTTCATCCAGACTCCTTCATTTGCTACTTCCGAAGCAGCTATGTACTCCGCTTCACACGTAGATCCCGCCACGACGATCTGCTTGGAATTGCACCAACTGACAGCTCCACCATTTAATAAAAACACGTATCCGGTTTGTGACTTAGAGTCATTTGGATCAGTGTCAAAGCTTGCATCGACGTAACCGTTTACGACAAGCTCTTTGGCACCTCCATAAACGAGAAACATATCCTTAGTCCTTTTCAGGTATTTCAGGATGTTCTTGACCGCTGTCCAGTGATCCACTCCTGGAATACTTTGGTACCTCCATGCTAAACTAATAGCAAGGCACACATCAAGTCTGATACACAGGATTGCATTCATGATAGAACCTATGACTGAAGCATAAGGAATGACTTTCATTTTCTCTCTATTTTCTGCAGTGGTCGGCATTGAGTCTGGCTCAACTTCACACCTTGTAACATAGGCAAGAACCCTTTCTTTGCCTGATCCATTTTGAACTTCTTCAAAACTTTATCAAGGTATGTGCTTTGTGAGGGTCCAATTAAGCGTCTTGATCTATCTCTATAGATCTTGATGCCCAATATATAAGCAGCTTCACCAAGGTCTTTCATTGAAAATTCTTATTCAAGTATCCTTTTATGCTATTCAGAAATTCAGTAACATTTCCGATCAACAATATGTCATCTACATATAATATCAGAAATGCTACAGAGCTCCCACTCACTTTCTTGTAAATACAGGCTTCTCCAAAAGTCTGTATAAAACCATATGCTTTGATCACACCATCAAAGCGTATATTCCAACTCCGAGAGGCTTGCACCAGTCCATAAATGGATCGCTGGAGCTTGCACACTTTGTTAGCACCTTTTGGGTCGACAAAACCTTCTGGTTGCATCATATACAACTCTTTTTTAAGATATCCATTAAGGAATGCAGTTTTGACATCCATTTGCCAAATGTCATAATCATAAAATGCGGCAATTGCTAACATGATTCGGATGAACTTAAGCATCGCTACGGGTGAGAAGGTCTCATCGTAGTCAACTCCTTGCACTTTTCGAAAACCTTTTGCAACAAGTCGAGCTTTGTAGACAGTAACATTACCGTCAGCGTCAGTCTTCTTCTTGAAGATCCATTTATTCTCTATGGCCTGCCAATCAATGGGAAAGTGAACCAAAGTCCATACTTTGTTCTCATACATGGATCCCATCTCAGATTTCATGGCCTCTAGCCATTTTGTGGAATTTGGGCTCATCATCGCTTCCTCATAGTTCGTAGGTTCATCATGGTCAAGTAACATGACCTCCAGAATAGGATTACCGTACCACTCTGGTGCGGATCTCACTCTGGTTGACCTACGAGGTTCGGTAGTAACTTGATCAGAAGTTTCATGATCAACATCATTAGTTTCCTCACTTACTGGTGTAGGAATCATTGGAACTGATTTCAGTGATGAACTACTTTCCAATAAGGGAGTAGGTACAATTACCTCATCAAGTTCTACTTTCGTCCCACTCACTTCTTTCAAGAGAAACTCCTTCTCTAGAAAGGATCCATTCTTAGAAACGAATAACTTGCCTTCAGATCTATGATAGAAGGTGTACCCAACAGTCTCCTTTGGGTATCCTATGAAGACACATTTCTCTGATTTGGGTTCGAGCTTATCAGGTTGAAGTTTCTTCACATAAGCATCGCAGCCCCAAACTTTAAGAAACGACAACTTGGGTTTCTTGCCAAACCACAGTTCATAAGGTGTCGTCTCAACGGATTTAGATGGTGCCCTATTTAACATGAATGCAGCTATCTCTAAAGCATAACCCCAAAACGATAGTGGTAAATCAGTAAGAGACATCATAGATCGCACCATATCTAGTAAAGTACGATTACAACGTTGGGACACACCATTACGCTGTGGTGTTCCGTGTGGCGTGAGTTGCAAAACTATTCTGCATTGTTTCAAATGAAGACCAAACTCGTAACTCAAATATTCTCCTCCATGATCGGATCATAGAAACTTTATTTTTCTTGTTACGATGATTTTCCACTTCACTCTGAAATTCTTTGAACTTTTCAAATGTTTTAGACTTATGTTTCATTAAGTAGATATACCCATATCTATTCAAATCATCTGTGAATGTGAGAAAATAATGATATCCACCACGAGCCTTAATGTTCATTGGACCACATACATCAGTATGTATGATTTCCAATAACTCTGTTGCTCGCTCCGTTGTTCCGGAGAACGGAGTTTTAGTCATCTTGCCCATGAGGCATGGTTTTCAAGTACCATGTGATCCATAATCAAGTGATTCCAGAAGTCCATCAGAATGGAGTTTCTTCATGCGCTTTACACCAATATGACACAAACGGCAGTGCCACAAATAAGTTGCACTATCATTATCAACTCTGCATCTTTTGGCTTCAGTACTATGAACATGTGTATCACTACTATCAAGATTTAGTAAAAATAGACCACTCATCAAGGGTGCATGACCATAAAAGATATTACTCATATAAATAGAACAACCATTATTCTCTGATTTAAATGAATAACTGTCTCGCATCAAACAAGATCCAATATAATGTTCATGCTCAACGCTGGCACCAAATAACAATTATTTAGGTCTAAAACTAACCCCGAAGGCAGATGTCGAGGCAGCGTGCCGATGGCGATCACATCGACTTTGGAACCATTTCCCATGCGCATCGTCACCTCGTCCTTAGCCAATCTTCGCTTAATCCGTAGCCCTTGTTTCGAGTTGCAAATGTTAGCAACTGAACCAGTATCAAATACCCAGGCGCTACTGCGAGCATTAGTAAGGTACACATCAATAACATGTATATCAAATATACCTTTCACTTTGCCATCCATCTTCTCCGCCAAATCCTTGGGGCAGTTCCGCTTCCAGTGACCAGTCCCTTTGCAGTAGAAGCACTCAGTTTTAGGCTCAGGTCCAGACTTGGGTTTCTTCACTTGGGCAGCAACTGGCTTGTTGTTCTTCTGGAAGTTCCCCTTATTCCCTTTACCCTTTTTCTTGAAACTGGTGGTATTGTTGACCATCAAGACTTGATGCTCCTTCTTGATTTCTACCTCCGCAGCCTTTAGCATTGCGAAGAGCTCAGGAATCGTCTTATCCATCCCTTGCATATTATAGTTCATCACAAAGCTCTTGTAGCTTGGTGGCAGTGATTGAAGAACTCTATCAATGACACTATCATCAAGAATATTAACTCCTAGCTGAGTCAAGTGGTTGTGGTACCCGGACATTCTGAGTATATGTTCACTGACAGAACTATTCTCCTCCATTTTGCAGTTGTAGAATTTATTGGATACTTCATATCTCTCAATCCGGGCATTTGCTTGAAATATTAACTTCAACTCCTGGAACATCTTATATGCTCCATGACGTTCAAAACGTCGTTGAAGTCCCGGTTCTAAGCCGTAAAGCATGGCACACTAAACTATCGAGTAGTCATCAGCTTTGCTCTGCCAGGTGTTCACAACATCTGGCGTTACTCCTGCAGCAGGTTTGTCACCTAGCGGTGCTTCCAGGACGTAATTCTTCTATGTAGCAATGAGGATAATCCTCAAGTTATGGACCCAGTCCGTGTAGTTGCTACCATCATCTTTCAACTTAGCTTTCTCTAGGAACACATTAAAATTCAACGGAACAACAGCACGGGCCATCTATCTACAACAACATAGACATGCAAAATACTATCAGGTACTAAGTTCATGATAAATTAAAGTTTAATTGATCAAATTACTTAAGAACTCCCACTTAGATAGATATCTCTCTAATCATCAAAGTGATCACGTGATCCATATCAACTAAACCATGTCCGATCGTCACGTGAGATGGAGTAGTTTTCAATGGTGAACATCACTATGTTGATCATATCTACTATATGATTCACGCTCGACCTTTCGGTCTCAGTGTTCCGAGGCCATATCTGCATATGCTAGGGTCGTCAAGTTTAACCCGAGTATTCTGCGTGTGCAAAACTGTCTTACACCCGTTGTAGATGAATGTTGAGCTTATCACACCCGATCATCACGTGGTTTCTCGGCATGATGAACTTTGGCAATGGTGCATACTCAGGGAGAACACTTATACCTTGAAATTTAGTGAGAGATCATCTTATAATGCTACCGTCAAACAAAGCAAAATAAGATGCATAAAGGATAAACATCACATGCAATCAATATAAGTGATATGATATGGCCATCATCATCTTGTGCCTTTGATCTCCATCTCCAAAGCACCGTCATGATCACCATCATCACTAGCGCGACACCTTGATCTCCATCGTAGCATCGTTGTCGTCTCGCCAACTATTGCTTCTACGACTATCGCTACCGCTTAGTGATAAAGTAAAGCAATTACAGGGCGATTGTATTGCATACAATAAAGCGACAACCATATGGCTCCTACCAGTTGCCGATAACTCCGTTACAAAACATGATCATCTCATACAATAAATATAGCATCATGTCTTGACCATATCACATCACAACATGCCGTGCAAAAACAAGTTAGACGTCCTCTACTTTGTTGTTGCAAGTTTTACGTGGCTGCTACGGGCTGAGCAAGAACCGTTCTTACTTACGCATCAAAAACCACAACGCGGTATAGTGATTGCTTTTTAATCTTCAGAAAGAACCCTGTTCATTGAATCCGATTCAACTAAAGTTGGAGAAACTAACACCCACCAGCAACCTGTGTGTGAAGCACGTCGGTAGAACCAGTCTCACGTAAGCGTACGCGTAATGTCGGTCTGGGCCGCTTCATCCAACAATATCGTCGAATCAAGAATCAACTCGTGATGTCAAGCAATATGTATATACCCACGCCCACAACTCCTTTGTGTTCTACTCGTGCATATAACATCTACGCATAGACCTGGCTCGGATGCCACTGTCGGGGAACACGGTAATTTCAAAAAAAATCCTACGCACACGCAAGATCTATCATGGTGATGCATAGCAACGAGAGGGCAAGAGTGTTGTCCAGGTACCCTCGTAGACCGTAAGCGGAAGCGTTATGAGAACGTGATTGATGTAGTCGTACGTCTTCATGATCCGACCGATCCTAGTACCGAAAGTACGGCACCTTCGCGATCTGCACACGTTCGGCTCAGTGACGTCCCACGAACTCTCGATCCAGCTGAGTGTCGAGGGAGAGCTTCGTCGGCACAACGGCGTGATGACGGTGATGATGATGCTACCGTCGCAGGGCTTCGCCTAAGCACTACGATGATATGACCGAGGTGGATTATGGTGGAGGGGGGCACCGCACACGACTAAGGGATCAATGATCAACTTGTGTGTTCTAGGGTGCCCCCTGTCCCCGTATATAAAGGAGCAAGGGGGGAGGCCGGCCGGCCCTAGAGGTGCGCCAGGGAGATCTTCATCAGCATGACGGCGTGATGACGGTGTGTCAGGACCCCGATCCTAAGTCACACCGATCTAGCATGTAACACATCATATCACTTTGCGGCCTCACGCACGTTATTCCCACGGGTGCCACCTTACCTGGCCCGGGACAGTTTGCACCTTTTGGCTCACGTATATGATAGTGCCGCTAGCATCCATATGACAAAGAACCTAGGCCGACATGACTAGTCGTAAACCCAAAGTGGCACTAACTTACAGGGACAGGCATACATGACCCAGCAACGAACGTGTCGGTCATCAGCGAGTGAATCCGGGTTGTAGTAGCTGGGCTAACAGGAGTCCGGTAGACACCGCATGTCATTTCCCTGAAGGGACAGACACAGGAACGAAGAAGGACACATGTCGGCCAGCCTAAGTGTTCCGGAGCAGTAGCAAGCTACCATGGCTCAGTGGAAGCACTAGGAGACATTTCCCCATAAGAGAGGCTACCAAGAATAAACAACTAGGTTGTCAGATCTCACACATACCAAGCATTTCAATAACATACACACAATATGCTCGATATGTGCAAATACAACATGGCATCACAACATAACTCTATGACTCAAGTATTTATTCATTAGGCTCCGAGGATCCAAGTATTACAAACATGGGTCTCATGACCCAACATACAGAGTGTACAAGCAACAAGCGTAAGCATAACATGTCTGAGTACAAACAACTATAAATGAAAAAGGCCGAGAAGCCTGACTATCTACAAGACCTTGCCGAGGGTACAAGATCGTAGCTGAGGTAACAAGCTAAACATCAAAGTCCACGCATAACTACTAGTGAGACTGAAGTCTCTCTGCAAAAACATAAATAAAGCAAACGTGAGTACAAATGTACCCAGCAAGGCTTACATGAGAACTAGCTACATATGCATCAGTATCAACAAAGGGGGGTGGTGGAGTTTAACTGCAGCAAGCCAGCTTTGACTCAGTGGCTATCCTGTACTACGATTGCAAGTAACTCTTTTGAGGTGGCGCACACGAGTCCACATATTCACCAATAAATACACCATAATCCGCTTCCACCTCCCTACGAGAACGCCATCCATAGCACTCACGCTTACCTTGCGCATCTTAGAGTATCCACTTTCACTTGTCTATGAACTATATAGGCAACCCAGAAGTCCTTTACCGCGGACGCGGCTATTCGAATAGATGATGTTAACCCTGCAGGGGTGTACTTCTTAACACACGCTCTCGCCACATACCACCATGTACACGCCGTGTATCTCGGCAACCTTCAAGCAGAAGCCTGGCGAGGGACTCGGCCACAACCTGACTAACCACACAAGTCTCTAGTCCAGGTTTATCGCCTATTCGGGTTCTATCCGCAAGGATATCCATCCGGGATGTCGCTAACGGCCCCAAACGATGTGTGCAGGGTTCCCGAGACACCAAATGGGTGACTCGGTACACTGGGCCACGGTGTATCTACCGCATCATAGCCTACGCCTAGGGTCAGCGCTACGCATGGCCTCCAACACATATCCTACAAACACCAGAAACTAGTTGCAACTCCTGGACAGAGATCAAGGCGATTAATAAGTCGAGATAGTCAATTAAGGATCCCAATGTGTGGTAGTAGCTGTTTTTGGATCAGAAACACAGAACTCAGTTCCTGAGGATGGTTTCAATGAGGCCGCTGGACGGTCATGCTGTCCAAATGTATAGCCAGGGTTTTTAACCAGGGCTGTATTTGAAAATAATCAAATATGAAAATAGATGGTGCATGTGACATTGAATCACATCGTTGGCTTACCAACGTTTTGTAGTAAGGGTGATAACCCAAATCTTGAGTATGGATAACTCCTCCCATGTTTGCCGATTTATAATAAAATTGTACCAGGTTATAATAAACACCGGTGTATCCACATATAATACTGGTGACTTGTAGTCAAAACCAGACCGGGTCAAGAAACGCCGGTTTATCATAAGATATTAAAAATCTCACCAAAGGAGAAAAAACTTGTCAAATAAAAAACACAAAAAGAACATGCAAGGCTTTTCATGGTCTGCCAGGCCCTAAATAGAGGCTTTTCATGGGCCGTCAGGCCACTGAGTTAAACCATTTTTCGAAGCCTTTTAAGATGGACCTCACATTAACCAATCGTCGTTTTAACTTTGACAAGTTCAGGGTCTATGAGATTGACTTGTCAAACATTCTGCGGGTCATACCAGGATTACCTGGACGGAGTGGCTTACTTAAAAAGGCAGGATATCTCGGGGTTTTAGGTGAATACACCTGGCTTCCAAGCCTGGCTTGATAGCCTATTGCAAGGGTGTAAGCTGTTTGTTCTTTGAGAAGCAAAGAGCCCCCAGGCAACATTTGAGCTGTGCTCGGTGGGTGCCTATGTTTGAGTTATGCTTTTGCAACACTCTCTTTGGCCCGCAAATGATTTCCCTGGCGGCCTTACGTCGATCAAGAGGTGTAGCTATGGTTCGAATACGACCAAGCCCCCAAGTGATTTCCCTGGTGGCCTTATGTCGATCAAGAGGTGTAGCTATGGTTCGAATATGACCAAGCCCCCAACTGATTTTTATATGGATTTATAAGCCGGATCAATGGGTAAATAGAACTCCGCTTTATAAACAGAAGCCCCCATGTGATCAATAATATGATAAGCCAATAAGGCAGGATACCCATGTTTGAACTGCGCATCATGGCAGCAGATCCTCTTCGGTAACCTTTAACTTTTTGCAAGAGATAAATTCTTCTTGAATTGGGATTTTGAACCGGATATTGAGAGAGTCAGAGCTTTGCAAGAGATAGTTTCCTCTTAAACCGGATTTGAACCAGATACTAAGGGCTTCAATGCTGTGTGGGAAACGGGATTTCCCTTAAACCGGACTATAAACCGGAAGCATCATTGTGACCCGGAATATTTCTGACGGCCTTTAAATCTTTCATCAATATAACAGTAGCCTCCAGGACCGGGTTATCGTTCCCTTCAACATCCTGGGGTTCTTGACTTCATTGAAAACCGCGGACATTTGCTGAGTCATATCATTGTAGCCCCTGAGTCTCAAGGTAACTCGAGGATTTGGCTTGAGATTCTCCATATTTGACCGTGATATAAATCGGCATAATTTGTATATCATTGGTGTTGATAGCATGATATGAATCCATAGAAGGTTGAGGTGACTGCGGTGGATTATAAATGATCCCATATGAGCCATGTCAGCAACTCAGCCAATGGTTCCTTCCAACTAGTTGTTTGAAGTTTAACCAAACTTTAGTAGAGGCGACTTGTGCGCCTACTCATTGAGCCATCCAGTGCAGACGGCGGTTGATAGTATATGATAATTTGCCTAAAATTTGTTGAAAGAAAAACCAGGCTACCCAAGCTGTGACTTGCTCATACTCAATAAACAGCTCATGCAGACAGGTGCGGCCCGGTGTGTTGATGTAGACCAGGTCGCAAGAGGACGACAAAGACGACTGCAGCATCAGAAGCATCACAGATAATTGAGTCGGCTGCGGTGTTATAAGCCAACGCGGACAAAAGAGTCGGCCACAACATTGTTGATGTAATCCAGACTGCGGGGGCGGCGGTTTGTGTTCCTGTTCATCAGTGCGACATGCGCAGATGCTGGTGTAGAACAGCTAGCGCGTGCTGTCTGCAGTAGGGCATCCCTTTCATAGTGAGCACTTTGTCCTGGTATTTTTGTCGGATGAACACGACTGCTAGCACTAGATATGTTGGATGTAGTCAGACAAATAGCATATGTTCGTGTAGACTGACATAATGATTCATTGCTCGGTACTCGAAATATGGGCTGATTGCCTTCGTTCCTCAAGTGATGTTGTACCAAAGGTACATTATATGGGCTTAACACTATTTGATCCATCACTGCCCCCGTCTTGCAAATTGCAGGAGCTGATATGTCAGTACAGTAGTTATCCTCCTCGTGGTAAGTCGGTGCGGATACGTGAACCGGCCGCAAAAGCGGACGGGCGAGTCATCTGTGGTGTTGTAAGCCGCATGGACGAATGCTAGTGCATGCACTCCGTATCCGCGGTATAATGTCATAAAAAATTATCATGTGTAAAAGTATTATCGGGCAAAGTAATTGTTCTTTGACAAAAAACAATATGTGTCAAAGATAGATTTAGATGGATTTCACTTAATTTGTCCGTACAATGGACGGTCCATATATAACAGCCGTGGAAAACCTTCAATAATTTCAACTGTAATTTACCCACTCTCTCCGGCGGAGACAAGGCAAAAAAGGCGCGTGAGCCGGTCTTGTAGCAGAGATTCCAGCAAGCGGCGGCTCATAATGGCAGCGACCAACCCGAACCAAAGAAGACAGGCGAGTTGGCCGTGACGTTTGTAAACCGGCATGGTCGAAAGAGCTGCCCGCGGCGTTGGAAATGGCTTGGCCGCAGGCGTGAACGATGAGTCAACCGCGGGTGTTGATATAGTGGGGGTGGCAACTTGCGCAGGACAAGCGCTAGTGCAAAAGATAATATTTGCTCACGCTCCTTTCATGACACCTTTTTATGAGGAACAATGATCCTGCGAAAAAATATTATAAACCAAGTAATTGTTCTTTTATGAAAACAATATATGTTTAATAAATAAACTTGGATGGATACCACCTGATTTATTCGGGCGGCAGCTCTGTATGCGGACCCTGTCTTCAGATCCAACTTGCCCTTAAAATATTCAGTCATGGTCTGCAAACCGACCAGAATGGCACGTGGGCATCAACTTTTTCCAGTTGTGACATAGAGGCAAAATAACTGATGGATCTGAGCAGGAAAAACGAGGCCGAAGTGGAGACGTAACGAGGCCGGCTCAAAGGTGGCTCACAGGCGACGCGGGAGGCGGACACGGGTGTGTCCAGGTGGTGGCCGGCTCTGTTTCCGGATTTAAAATATGTTTTCCCTTTTTTTTAAACGCACTGCACCTGTCTGAGTCCAAGTTGCAGGCGGCAATAGTGACATTGACCGGGTCCTCCTCTTGTCGGTTTACCCTACGTACATCCCCATCCCAAGTTTTTCCAAAAAGGTCTTGGATATTACGTGGAGTAGCAATTGATTTGACGTCCTGCTTTGTCAAACTTCACGTGGGTGCTTGTTCTCGAATTAAAAAATAGCCACCATCACTGAACTATGTTGCTCCAATCACATAGCACATAACCAATCGGGTTACTATTCGAGTAAACTGCCTCGGGACATGATGTAAACTCCATTGCTTTAGGCTAGTCATAGTGGGAGTAACTTAGCAAGTAACATAACACATTTCAAAACAAGTTTGCTTATGTAGCATAGAGTTAATGAGGAGAGAGGTGTTTGGAGTAACATAATATGTTACTGTAACATAGCGCAACCCAAAGCAAAATGAGTCTATAATGTAGTAAATGCAATCATCTATGATACTACTTCTATATTACTTTGCACTATGAAGGTAGTAACTTAGACTAGTGTCATGCATATGACACTAGTCTAAGTTACTCCCCACTATGACTAGCCTTAGTGGATTCGGGCGTGTCTCCGTCTTTCGATTAGGAACAGAGATAACCCGTTATTTGGTAGTCACCGCAATCAGACAAATCCTGGATGTATTTGCACGCGCTTGCAAACCTTATCTATCTCATCTTCCGACGGCGGTGCTCTCGAAATTTATCTGGCTCCGGACCAACGTAAAACCAGGTCGCAAGCGGCGGCTCATGGATCCGACCCTAATTTTTCCTTAAACTCAAACCTCATAGATTATAAATCTGAACTGATGAACTTTGAAGTTTGATGTAGATCTTGAAAACCAGCTCTTCTTCATCTGGAAAATCACAAACTTCTCGATCCTCGCGAGGGATCCCTTCAAGAACTCAACACCACCATGCGCGAGCCCCACGATGGGCGCCAACTGTCGTGGTTTTGTCACGAAAGATGTCATAGTGAAAGGACTTAGTCATGGAGCCATTGCATCTATATGGTAGCTTGAGAGGGGTTGAGTGGAATCGAGAGACGCAACACAAGACAAGGATTTAGACAGCTTCGGGCCCTGGGAAACATCATCCAGTAACAACCCTACATGTTGTTTGTGGCTAGGTCTCATTATCATCATGAGAGAGTCGCCTGTAAATCGGCTCTTTGTGTCTAGCCCTAGAGATTGTTTCTTCTTGCTTGTCCCCCTTTGGAAAGCCCTGCCCCTCCTTATATATGCGAAGGGGCGGGTTACATGTGGAGTCCTATTAGGATTAGGACTAGTCTACCTTCTAATACAAACCGGATACAAGTCCGGGTCTTAACTCCTTGTAAGGTAAAATATTCTTCACGCCTTTCCTCTTAAACCGGCCCACCATAGTATGAACCGGCCCTCTGGGCCTTGGGCCTTGTCATCTGTCTGTCCCGCCCGCTGGGTTACCAGTGAGTCGCCAAGTCCGGTCGGGTTATACTTCGTGTCGGGTTACGCCGTGGGGTATATCCCCGACACACCATGTACTCCTACATGGCCTCTCACCGCTGCCTTTACCAAATCATGTTCACACGCTTAGCCCTCAACAGTAGGACATGTTCACAACTATCCAATTCATCCCCGATGAATCAGACCCGACTCAACTCTAAGCAGTAGCAGGCATGACAACAAAAATGAATGAATAGGCACATCAAGGCTCAAACAACTCCTACTCATGCTAGTGGGTTTCATCTATTTACTGTGGTAATGACAGGTCATGCAGAGGAAAGGGGTTCAACTACCACAGCATGTAACAGTTGAATCATTGTTGTCCTAATGCAGTAAAAGAGAGCAGGAGCGAGAGAGTGGCGTTGTATCGAATGAACAAGGGGGTTTTTCTTGCCTGGCACTTATGAAGATAATATAGCTCTTCATTGGTGTCATCGAACTCATCATCGGAACATTGTCTACTCAAAGAGGACAATTACCGGCAAACAAGGAAGAACACAATCAATGCAATGCTCAATATGATGCATGATCATGACATGGCAAAATGAGTGTGTTGGGCTAATGCAACTACAACCAGCTGGGTTTGAGTCATTTTGAACCAAAGGTTCAATCCCAAACTCAACTTATGAATTTAAATAGTGCATTATCATGCTTTGCACTAAACAGCAAGGTTAAGTTGCTTAAACATGCATGAAACTAGTACAAATGGAAAGATTGGATTTTTCTAATCATTTTTCATATATAAAACTTTGCATTTGGAGTTAGAGATTAATTTCTATGATTTTTAGAAGTTTAGAGCATTTTCTAGAATTTCCTGAAGTATTTTAAATCCAGAAAATCACTTACTGTGTCAGCACTACGACGGGATGACATCAGCGAGTCAACGGGCCAGCCCAGGTCAAACTAACCAGTGGGACCCACGTGTCAGTGACTAAGCTAACTAAACTAACTTAATTAACACTAAACTAATCCTAACCCAGGTTAGTTAAGGGCCTGGGCCCACATGTCAGTGACCCAGGGGAGTCAAACCCCTGGTCAGCGGGGTCAAACCCGCCGGCGACTCGACGCCAGCGAGGCGAGAGGCGGTGGAGGGCGTCGGAACCGAGCCACAGGGCACCAATTCGGGCGCGGTTTGTAGCGTTCGAACGCGCGGAGTGGCGCACATCAAACGGTGGCAGTGGGAGGTGTTGGGGTGGCCGGAAACGACGACAGCGACGAGCCGGGCAGCGGCCGGAGCTCGGGCGTCGGTGGTTCTGCTGTTGCGGCGTGCTAGCGGGCGAACGGATGCACTAGCGAGGCACTACAAGGTGCGGTGAGTGCGTTAGGCAACAACGCGTGACCAAATGGTCACCGGAGCCACATCGGCGACAAGCTCAGGCGGCGGCAGGTGCGGGCGAGCAAGGTGCGGTCGCCACAATGCACGGGAAGGCAAACGGGGAAGGGGGAGAGGGTCAACAACTCACGGCGAGTCGGACAAGCGGGTCAGCGAGGTCGGGGACGAGCCAGAGCGGGCAGTGCGGCGAAGGGGATCTCCAGCGACGGGCGGTGAAGACGAGGTCGAGGAGGCAAATCCGGGGTGTGCGAGCGCTCGAGCCTCGGCTAGCTCGACGAGGCGGACGACAGCGATGCTTGTGGACACGGCGGGGCGACGAGGGGGAGGCGGTGGCTAGCGGGCGACGGCGGTGAGCGAACAACGGCTACGACCATGGTGGGGAGAGGGCGAGGGAGAGAGCCAAGGTGGAAATGAGGTGTCGCTTGGAACGGGACGGCAGCGGGGCGATCATCCACGCGTCGAGGAGCTCGGCGGCAAGCAGGAGGTGGTGGGGCGTGTGCTCGCGCGCGGCGGCCACGCGTGCGCTATCCTCCTGGCGGGAGGTTGGTGATGACTGGCAGAGGCCAGTGGGCTGGGCCTCTACTGGGCCGTGGTGGGGCGCCAGGTAAGTGGCCTCTGGCCTTTCTCTCTCTTCTAATTATGTCTGTTTTATATTTTTCTGTAACTTTAGAGCGTTATTAAAAATACTAAAACTAACTCAAAAAACATGAAACTTCTCATGCCCACTGTTTGGAATATTTCCAACAGTAAACATTTTAGTTTATGATTATTTGGACATTTAAAATATTTTATAGTATTTAAATGCCCAAATGCAAATAGAGTATGATTTAATCCAGTGACCTTATGTTGCCCTAGAAAATTGTGCACCATTTTTGTCAGAGGTTCTAGACCAAGGCAAAGATGATGAACATTTTAGAAGGGCATTTTAGGTTCATTGAAAAGGATTTTAGTAAACCCTAGTTAGTTTAAGTGGTGCTGGGGGTTTCTGTCATCCCCATTTCAACTTTCTGGGAGATTTAAACATAATGCAACACCAGATGCTAGCACTAGGCAGACCATAACTAGGGATATGACAACTCACCCCCACTAAAAGAGAATCTCGTCCCGAGATTCAAACGTAGAGATTCAAGCGTAGGGTAAGATGAAGGGGGAACGCAAAATAACACAATCTTCATGATCCAGGTGGCACTTCATAAGAACATTGATTCGATCACCATCATTGTCTCGATGTCTTGCTCTAAGAACTCCAACTAACATGACAATGAGAGGAAAGGGAAAACTCCAGAAGGATCGATCTTATCGAAGATCGAACAATTCAGGATCAACTCATGGAGCGAGACGCTGAAACATCTCTCGAGCTGAGACATGAAGCATACATCCATAGGGATGGAGTGAAACACATGACAAAGGTCCACTAGGTAGGCAACAATTCCACGCCTAAGAGGGTGGTGAATGGTTGCCAACGTAGCGAGGAATTGAGTTGCCATGACACCAAAACGAGACATCTTGGAGGAGGGTGACCCGTAGAATCATCCCTTAAGTGGCAAAAAGAATTACTTTTGATTCAGAGAACATTGAAATTCTCTATACCAACCTGAGGCAATTCACCAACAAACGTTTGGCGGGGTACGAAAGGATGGCATACCCGGACTAGAATGGATGATGTCAACTACCTTGTTGAAGACAACGCAATGGATAATTTTTGCTTATCATCGAAAATGGATGGCACCCATGGTAGGACCACTCTTGAAGATGATCCTAAATAACAATTACTGAAAAGGCACACCATAGTAATATGGCACAAGGCGGTGAAAGCTGGGAACAAAATGCAAATGTTGGGAATGTTCCAACCATCATATCTACGTGAGATTCAGATCTGGTTGGGGTCAGGATATTCCAGACTCATCAAGTCTAGAAAGAAAAATGAAAGTTTGCAACAGAAATCGATGAGATGGCATTGCAAGATTCTCGGGGAATGAACTATGATAGCAAGCTCCAAAACATGAGTTGATCTGCTACACACATGTGAACACACTGTCCCGGACAAGCATGACCACGTAGTAGTCTTACAACAAAACACTACCGAGTTCTGGTTTGGAACCATCATTGCGGATAACGAAGTCCTTACATAAGTCATATGATTAGCTCTTATGCAGGAACTTCTTCTCCTTGAACAATTCAATCAGTGGCTTGGTGTTAGGAATTACACATGGAGTGGAGGTAGCGAGCCTATCAAACCATGGAATACTTCACACATGCATGACTGACTTGGGATGATTCCAGAGGAAGCAAAGCTAACTTTTTCGAATTCATGGCAGCAACTTGCACCAAATGCACGTGAATTAGAGGGAGTCACTTCTTTCAATCAAACATAGGCTTCATGAACGGGACACGAAGATAATGCTTACGAAAGTTTCCAACACTAGCTTGATGTTCATCATGAATCATGGAGACAAAATGCTGCTGATGGGCTCAACAGCAACTCATCGGAATTTCCATATCACTGGAATTCCACCATTATATGAACAATGTGATAGTATTGGTCAGACCAAAGGATATAATGGTGTATGCCCAAGGAAACAACAACGGGTAAGACAACATTACGAACATCGTTGGTTCTGATTTGAGTTGACGATAGCCCACACTCAAATCAAAGATTGGATGAGACAATAGGTTCAAGAACTGAACACGAGGATCAATCGATGAAGGTATCATCTTTCCTCAACACACACACACAAACACAAAGATATCCCTTTGTAATGAACTAAGTTAAGAAAAGCTTTCACCTTCCAACTCTCCAAGTTCTTGTTTAGCTCAACTGACTAGTTCAGGGTATCCAACACAGAATCCTGGAGAATGGGTGGTTTGGAGGAAAACCAACATGATCACGAACTCAACATAGCGGTTAGGTGACAACCTGGTAATACTTCCGAGAAGATATTCGGAACATCACGAACCACCGCTATGTTACTAAGCTCGAGAACAATCTTGCTTTACAGAGCAAGACGATATGATAAATAAGCAAGGGATTGATTAATCCTAACTCATTGATCGAAGAGTGCACCAGAAATAAGGATTAGGTAGCACAATCTATCTTAGAATGATGATTCAATAACCAACACGCTAAGAATGAGAATATTGTCCATTTACTACCAAGCAACGAGTTGCTCGGTGTATTGATTTCACACATTACAATTCACTTGTCGGCATTTCGGTTACAGCAACACGAGGACCAAGGAATGAATGATGATGGTGAGAAGTATCACTGCATCAAGAATTCATAAGAGATGGTGCAATTCCTATTATATTCTGGACATAAATAGGGTAATACTCCAAGGTAGAACAGAGTAGAAGCTGGATTGACATGCTTAATCTGCAGAATACAACTGCCTTGACCCAATCCTAGATATGGGTGAGGTACCTGTCAGGGATATACCTGATGTCTACTACACAACCTTCTTCTTGTAGACGTTGTTGGGCCTCCAAGTGTAGAGGTTTGTAGGACAGTAGCAAATTTCCCTCAAGTGGATGACCTAAGGTTTATCAATCCGTAGGAGGCGTAGGATGAAGATGGTCTCTCTTAAGCAACCCTGCAACCAAATAACAAAGAGTCTCTTGTGTCCCCAACACACCCAATACAATGGTAAATTGTATAGGTGCACTAGTTCGACGAAGAGATAGTGATACAAGTGGTATATGGATGGTAGATAATAGTTTTTGAAATCTGAAAATATAAAAACAGCAAGGTAACTAGTGGTAAAAGTGAGCGTAAACGGTATTGCAATGCTAGGAAACAAGGCCTGGGGGTTCATACTTTCGCTAGTGCAAGTTCCCTCAACAATACTAACATAATTGGATCACATAACTATCCCTAAACATGCAACAAAGAGTCACTCCAAAGTCACTAATAGCGGAGAACAAACGAAGAGATTATGGTAGGGTACGAAACCACCTCAAAGTTATTCTTTCCAATCAATCCGTTGGGCTATTCCTATAAGTGTCACAAACAGCCCTAGAGTCCGTACTAGAATAACACCATCAGACACAAATCAATCAAACCCCTAATGTCACCTAGATACTCCAATGTCACCTCAAGTATCCGTGGGTATGATTATACGATATGCATCACACAATCTCAGATTCATCTATTCAACCAACACAAAGGACCTCAAAGAGTGCCCCAAAGTTCTACCGGAGAATCGTGATGAAAACGTGTGCCAACCCCTATGCATAGGTTCATGGGCGGATCCCGCAAGTTGATCACCAAAACATACATCAAGTGAATCATGTGGTATCCCATTGTCACCACAGATACGCACGGCAAGACATACATCAAGTGTTCTCAAATCTTTAAAGACTCAATCCAATAAGATTACTTCAAGGGGAAAACTCAATCCGTTACAAGAGAGTAGAGGGGGGAGAAACATCATAAGATCCAACTATAATAGCAAAGCTCGCGATACATCAAGATCGTATCATCTCAAGAACACGAGAGAGAGAGAGAGAGAGAGAGATCAAACACATAGCTACTGGTACATACCCTCAGCCCCGAGGGAGAACTACTCCCTCCTCGTCATGGAGAGCACCGGGATGATGAAGATGGCCACCGGAGAGGGATTCCCCCTCCGGCAGGGTGCCGGAACGGGTCTATATTGGTTTTCGGTGGCTACGGAGGCTTCTGGCGGCGGAACTCCCGATCTATTGTGCTCCCCGGTAGTTTTAGGGTATATGGAGATATATAGGCGGAAGAAGTATGTCAGGGGGGCCACGAGGGGCCCACGAGGGTGGAGGGCGCGCCCTAGGGGGGTGGGCACGCCCCCTACCTCGTGGCCTCCTCGAAGCTTCCTTGACGTAGACTCCAAGTCTCCCCGGTTGCTTCTGATCCAAAAATAAGTTCCGTGAAGTTTCAGTTCAATTGGACTCCGTTTGGTTTTCCTTCTCTGCGATATTCTAAAACATGGTAAAAACAGAAACTTGCATTGGGCTATGGGTTAATAGGTTAGTCCCAAAAATGATATAAAAGTGTATAATAAAGCCCATAAACATCCAAAACAGAAGATAATATACCTTGGAGCAATAAAAAATTATAGATACGTTGGAGACGTATCAGCATCCCCAAGCTTAATTCCTGCTCGTCCTCGAGTAGGTAAATGATAAAAACAGAATTTTTGATGTGGAATGCTACCTAACATATTTCTCTAAGTAATTCTCTTTATTTTGGTATGAATGTTCAGATCCATAAGATTCAAGACAATAGTTTAATATTGACATAGAAATAATGCTTCAAGCATACTACTAAGCAATTATGTCTCTTCAAAATAACATGGCCAAAGAAAGTTATCCCTACAAAATCATATAGTCTGGCTATGCTCTATCTTCACCACACAAAATATTTAAATCGTGCACAACCCCGATGACAAGCCAAGCAATTGTTTCATACTTTTGATGTTCTCAAACTTTTTCAATCTTCACGCAATACATGAGCGTGAGCCATGGACATAGCACTATAGATGGAATAGAATGGTGGTTGTGGAGAAGACAAAAAGGGAGAAGATAGTCTCACATCAACTAGGCGTATCAACGGGCTATGGAGATGTCCATCAATAGATATCAATGTGAGTGAGTAGGGATTGCCATGCAACGGATGCACTAGAGCTATAAGTGTATGAAAGCTCAAAAAGAAACTAAGTGGGTGTGCATCCAACTCGCTTGCTCACGAAGACCTAGGGCATTTTGAGGAAGCCCGTCATTGGAATATACAAGCCAAGTTCTATAATGAAAGATTCCCACTAGTATATGAAAGTGACAACATAGGAGACTCTCTATCAAGAAGATTATGGTGCTACTTTGAAGCACAAATGTGGTAAAAGGATAGTAGCATTGTCCCTTCTCTCTTTTTCTCTCATATTTTTTTATTTGGGCCTTCTCTTTTTTTATGGCCTCTTTTTTTATTTTTTATTTGGGCTTCTTTGGCCTCTCTTTTTTCGTCCAGAGTCTCATCCCGACTTGTGGGGGAATCATGGTCTCCATCATCCTTTCCTCACTGGGACAATGCTCTAATAATGATGATCATCACACTTTTATTTTCTTACAACTCAAGAATTACAACTTGATACTTAGGACAACATATGACTCTATATGAATGCCTCCGGCGGTGTACCGGGATAGCAATGATGCATGAGTGACATGTATGAAATAATTATGAACGGTGGCTTTGCCACAAATACGATGTCAACTACATGATCATGCAAAGCAATATGACAATGATGGAGCATGTCATAATAACGGAACGGTGGAAAGTTTCATCGCAATATATCTCGAAATGGCTATGGAAATGCCATAATAGGTAGGTATGGTGACTGTTTTGAGGAAGGTATATGGTGGGTTTATGGTACCGGCGAAAGTTGCGCGGTACTAGAGAGGCTAGCAAAGGTGGAAGGGTGAGAGTGCGTATAATCCATGGACTCAACATTAGTCATAAAGAACTCATATACTTATTGCAAAAATCTACAAGTTATCAAAGCAAAGTATTACACACATGCTCCTAGGGGGATAGATTGGTAGGCAAAGACCATCGCTCGTCCCCGACCGCCACTCATAAGGAAGACAATCAATAAATAAATCATGCTCCAACTTCATCACATAACGGTTCACCATACGTGCATGCTACGGGAATCACAAACTTCAACACAAGTATTTCTCAAATTCATAACCACTCAACTAGAATGACTCTAATATCACCATCTCCATATCTCAAAACAATTATCAAGTATCAAACTTCTCATAGTATTCAATGTACTTTATATGGAAGTTTTTATTATATCCCTCTTGGATGCCCATCATATTAGGACTAGTTTCATAACCAAAGCAAATTACCATGCTATTCTAAAAGACTCTCAAAATAATATAAGTGAAGCACGAGAGTTCATCTATTTCTTCAAAATAAAACCACCACCATGCTCTAAAAAGATATAAGTGAAACACTAGAGCAAATGACAAACTACTCCAAAAGATATAAGTGAACATCAATGAGTAGTTGAATAATTATGCAACTATGTGAAGACTCTCTAACATTTAATAATTTCATATCTTGGTATTTTATTCAAACAGCAAGCAAAGCAAAAGAAAATTACATTCTAAGAATAGCAAACATCATGTGAAGAAGCAAAAACTTAGGATCAACCGAAACTAACCGATAGTTGTTGAAGAACAAAGGTGGGATGCCAGTCGGGGCATCCCCAAGCTTAGAAGCTTGATAGTTCTTAAAATATTATCTTGGGATGCCTTGGGCATCCCCAATCTTGAGCTTTTGTGTCTCCTTAATTCCTCTCAAATCACGGTCTCCCTAAATCTCAAAAGCTTCATCCACACAAAACTCAACAAGGACTCGTGAGATAAGTTAGTATAAACCATTGCCAAAACCTTATCATACTCTACTGTAGCAAATCAGTAAAATTATTATTCAACATTTCATAATAAATGCCTCTGCATATTTAATAGTCCTATCCTCAAATAGAATCACTAAAGAAGCAAACATATGCAAACAATGCAAACATAACAGCAATCTGCCTAAACAGGATAGTCTGTAAAGAGTGCAGCAAAATCCATACTTCCCTAACTCCAAAAATTATGAAAGAAAATTACCACTGTAGTAAATTTATCAGAGCTTAATATGCAAAAGGTTTCAACATTTTATCACATTCTGACTTTTCTAGGGAATTATTGCAACAACGGTAAACTTTCTGTTTTCAAACAGCAACATGAAGACTTGTAACATAGGCATTGTAAAGACTATCAATGCCACTTTTATTGGAATAAAAGATGAAAAACATTGTTCTAAATAACATAAAGAAAATCCTAAAAAAATAAATTGACGCTCCAAGCAAAACACATATCATGTGGTGAATAAAAATATAGCTCCAAGTAAAGTTACCGATGGAACTAGACGAAAGAGGGGATGCCTTCCGGGGCATCCCCAAGCTTAGGCTTTTGGTTGTCCTTGAATATTTCCTTGGGGTGCCTTTGGCATCACCAAGCTTAGGCTCTTTCCACTCCTTATTCCATAATCCATCGAATCTTTACCCAAAGCTTGAAATCTTCACAACACAAAACTTAACAGAAAACTCGTAAGCTCCGTTAATATAAGAAAGCAAATCACCATCATAAGGTACTGTAATGAACTCATTATAAATTCATATTGGTGTAATATATACTGTATTCCAACTTCTCTATGGTTCATACCCTCCTATACTACTCATAGATTCATCAAAATAAGCAAACAACATGATGAAAACAGAATCTGTCAAAAACAGAACAGTCTGTAGTAATCTGAATCAAACGTATACTTATGGGACTCATAAAATTCTCAAATAAATTTCTGAACCTGAGTAATTTATCTATTAATCATCTGCAAAAAGAATTAACTAAATATCACTTTCCAAATAAACATGGCAGCAATTCTCGTGAGCGCTAAAGTTTCTGTTTTTTTACAGCATGATCAACAAGACTTTCCCCAAGTCTTCCCAAAGGTTCTACTTGGCACAAACACTAATTAAAAGCATAAAACCACATCTAAACAGAGGCTAGATGAATTATTTATTACTAAACAGGAACAAAAAGCAAGGAACAAAAATAAAGTTGGGTTGCCTCCCAACAAGCGCTATCGTTTAAAGCCCCTAGCTAGGCATGCTAATGACAATGATGCTCACATAAAGGATAAGAATTGAAACATAAAGAGAGCATCATGAAGAATATGACTAGCACATTTAAGCCTAACACAATTCCTATGCATAGGGATTTTGTGAGCAAACAACTTGTGGGAACCATAATCAACTAGCATAGGAGGGCAAAACAAGCATAACTTCGAAACTTTAAGCACATAGGGAGGAAACTTGATATTATTGCAATTCCTACAAGCATATATTCCTCACTCATAATAATTTTCAGTAGCATCATTAATGAATTCAGCAATATAACCATCACCTAAAGCATTCTTTTCATGATCTACAAGCATAGAAAATTTACTACTCTCCACATAAGCAAAATTCTTCTCATTCGGAATAGTGGGAGTATCATAAGAAACTCGAATACTATAAATTGTTTCCACATTAAAAGAGTAATGTTCAGAAAAAGTGTAATCATAATCATGACAAGTTTTATAAATATAATCACTACTTTTTATATAATAAGTATCATCACAATAATCATCATAAGTAGGAGGCATGCTATCATCATTATAAACTTGCATATCAAAACTTGGGAGACTAAAAATATCATCTTCATTAATCATAGCTTCCCCAAGTTTGGGACAAACATTAATTGCAGCAAATATATTCTCAAAAACATCATCTTCATCAAACATAGCATCCCCAAGCTTGGGCCTTTTCATATCATAAGCATAATCACTCTCATAATTAATAGTATGGATAGCACCAATAGTATAGCAATTATCATATTCTTCCAAGCAAGTGCCAAAAAGATTTTCAAGCTCATAAGAAGTATCATTATCTTCCACAAATATATTTTCATGAGGCACAATAGTAATAGGAGCAGCATTATTTGGGAGAGATATCTTTTTACCTCTCTTCCTTTTTCTTTCTTCTTCTTCACCACATCACGTGTGGGTTCAATCCTCTTTTTGGAGCTCCTTATTAATGAGATTGGTTGAATAGGAGGCTCCTTCTCGTTACCTAATTCATCATAAGAAATAATAGAAGGGTATTGGGAAGTCTCTTCCCTTTTTTTAGTATTCTCTTCATCCTCTATTTGTTTTCTTTTCTTTATGTAATTGGCAATATAAGGATTTTCAATGCAATTCACCGCACAATACATATAAATTTCCTCTAGATCAAAGCCAAGAAGTTTATAACGGGAAAATTCTGGAAGATAATTAGTTATACATTTCATTTCTTCGTAACCCATAAGCAAACTAAGTTCATTATGATGTGCAAGGGAAATCAAGTCATCACAAATTTTGGACACGATACGATCATGAAACAATTTGCATTGGGTACTGAAATGATCATGTTCATTACAAAGCTCACAAGTATGGCCAATATAATTTAAATTTTCAGCACATTAATCTAGCCTTTCTTGCAACAATTTGTTTCTAAGTACTTATGCCTCTTGCAATATCTATCTTCCCTATTTGGTGGGTATGTACAAACCCAATGTACTCCACAAAAGTTGACATGTTTATAGGAGACATTTTCATCATAACTAGTGCAATCATCATTAGTATCATGGATATTCAAAGAATTCGTACTAACAACATTGCAATTATGCTCATCATTCAAAGATTTGGTGCCAAACATTTTATAGACTTCTTCCTCTAGCACTTGGGCACAATTTTCCTTTCCATCATACTCACGAAAGATATTAAAAAGATGAAGTGTATGAGACAAACTCAATTCCATATTTTTGTAGTTTTCTTTTATAAACTAAACTAGTGCTAAAACAAGAAACTAAAAGACTCGATTGCAAGATCTAAAGATATACCTTCAAGCACTCACTTCCCCAGCAACGGCGCCAGAAAAGAGCTTGATGTCTACTACACAACCTTCTTCTTGTAGACACTATTGGGCCTCCAAGTGCAGAGGTTTGTAGGACAGTAGCAAATTTCCCTCAAGTGGATGACCTAAGATTTATCAATCCATAGGATGCGTAGGATGAAGATGGTCTCTCTCAAGCAACCCTGCAACCAAATAACAAAGAGCCTCTTGTGTCCCCAACACACCCAATACAATGGTAAATTGTATAGGTGCACTAGTTCGACGAAGAGATAGTGATACAAGTGGTATATGGATGGTAGATAATAGTTTTTGAAATCTGAAAATATAAAAACAGCAAGGTAAATAGTGGTAAAAGTGATCATAAACGGTATTGCAATGCTAGGAAACAAGGCCTAGGGTTCATACTTTCGCTAATGCAAGTTCCCTCAACAATACTAACATAATTGGACCACATAACTATCCCTCAACATGCAACAAAGAGTCACTCCAAAGTCACTAATAGCGGAGAACAAACAAAGAGATTATGGTATGGTACGAAACCACCTCAAAGTTATTCTTTCCAATCAATCCGTTGGGATATTCCTATAAGTGCCACAAACAGCCCTAGAGTTCGTACTAGAATAACACCTGAAGACACAAATCAGTCAAAACCCTAATGACACCTAGATACTCCAATGTCACCTCAAGTATCCGTGAGTATGATTATACGATATGCATCACACAATCTCAGATTCATCTATTCAACCAATGCAAAGGACCTCAAGGAGTGCCCCAAAGTTCTACCGGAGAATGACGACAAAAACGCGTGCCAACCCCTATGCATAGGTTCGTGGGCGGAACCCGCAAGTTGATCACCAAAACATACATCAAGTGAATCACGTGGTATCCCATTGTCACCACGGATACGCACGTCAAGACATACATCAACTGTTCACAAATCTTTAAAGACTCATTCCGATAAGATTACTTCAAGGGGAAAACTCAATCCATTACAAGAGAGTAGAGTGGGGAGAAACATCACCAAGATCCAACTATAATAGCAAAGCTCATGATACATCAAGATCGTATCATCTCAAGAACACAAGAGAGAGAGAGAGAGATCAAACACATAGCTACTGGTACATACCCTCAGCCCCGAGGGATAACTGCTCCCTCCTCGTCATGGAGAGCACCGGGATGATGAAGATGGCCACCGGAGAGGGATTCCCCCTCCGGCAGGGTGCCGGAACGGGTCTAGATTGGTTTTCGGTGGCTAAAGAGGCTTGTGGCAGCGGAACTCCCAATCTATTGTGCTCCCCGGTAGTTTTAGGGTATATGGAGATATATAGCGGAAGGAGTACGTCAGGGGGGCCACGAGGGGCCCACGAGGGTGGAGGGCGTGCCCTAGGGGGGTGGGCGCGCCCCCTACCTTGTGGCCTCCTTGAAGCTTCCTTGACGTAGACTCCAAGTCTCCCTAGTTGCTTCTGATCCAAAAATAAGTTTCGTGAAGTTTCAGGTCAATTGGACTTCATTTGGTTTTCCTTTGCTGCGATATTCTAAAACAAGGTAAAAACAGAAACTGGCACTGGGCTCTGGGTTAATAGGTTAGTCCCAAAAATGATATAAAAGTGTATAATAAAGCCCATAAACATCCAAAATAGAAGATAATATAGCATGGAGCAATCAAAAATTATAGATACGTTGGAGACGTATCAATACCCCGCGGTATGACCCGCCGGAAGTATGACCTGGCCGGGCTTGGTGTTTTCATTGGTAACCCACCAGAGTGGCGACTCACGAGCCTGGCGACTCACGGATGGCCCTAACAGTGGGTCAGATAGAAGAATAGGCCAAAAGCCCAGAAGGTCGGCTCATGTTATGGTGGGCCGGTTTACGAGGAAAGGCATAAGAAGTTTTCCCTTAAGGGGGTGATGTCTACTACACAACCTTCTTCTTGTAGACGTTGTTGGGCCTCCAAGTGCAGAGGTTTGTAGGACAGTAGCAAATTTTCCTCAAGTGGATGACCTAAGGTTTATCAATCTGTAGGAGGCGTAGGATGAAGATGGTCTCTCTCAAGCAACCCTGCAACCAAATAACAAAGAGTCTCTTGTGTCCCCAACACACCCAATACAATGGTAAATTGTATAGGTGCACTAGTTCGGCAAAGAGATGGTGTATGGATAGTAGATAATGGTTTTTGTAATCCGAAAATATAAAAACAACAAGGTAACTAGTGGTAAAAGTGAGCACAAACGGTATTGCAATGCGTTGAAACAAGGCCTAGGGTTCATACTTTCGCTAGTGCAAGTTCCCTCAACAATAATAACATAATTGGATCACATAACTATCCCTCAACATGCAACAAAGAGTCACTCCAAAGTCACTAATAGGGGAGAACAAACGAAGAGATTATGGTAGGGTACGAAACCACCTCAAAGTTATTCTTTCCAATCAATTCTTTGGGCTATTCCTATAAGTGTCACAAACAGCCCTAGAGTTCGTACTAGAATAACACCTTAAGAAACAAATCAACCAAAACCCTAATGTCACCTAGATACTCTAATGTCACCTCAAGTATCCGTGGGTATGATTATATGATATGCATCACACAATCTCATATTCATCTATTCAACCAACACATAGAACCTCAAAGAGTGCCCCAAAGTTTCTACCGGAGAATCACGACGAAAACGTGTGCCAACCCCTATGCATATGTTCATGGGCGGAACCCGCAAGTTGATCACCAAAACATACATCAAGTAAATCACGTGGTATCCCATTGTCACCACAGATACGCACGGCAAGACATACATCAAGTGTTCTCAAATCTTTACAGACTCAATCCGATAAGATAACTTCAAAGGGTAAACTCAATCCATTACAAGAGAGTAGAGGGGGGAGAAAACATCATAAGATCCAACTATAATAGCAAAGCTCATGATACATCAAGATCGTATCACCTCAAGAACACGAGAGAGAGATCAAACACATAGCTATTAGTACATACCCTCAGCCCCGAGGGAGAACTACTCCCTCCTCGTCATGGAGAGCACCGGTATGATGAAGATGGCCACCGGAGAGGGATTCCCCCTCCGACAGGGTGCCGGAACGGGTCTAGATTGGCTTTTGGTGTCTATGGAGGCTTCTGGCGGCGGAACTCCCGATCTATTGTGCTCCCCAATCATTTTAGGGTTTATGGAGATATATAGGCGGAAGAAGTACGTCAGGGGGGGCACGAGGGGCCCACGAGGGTGGAAGGCGCGCCCCCTACCTCGTGGCCTCCTTGAAGCTTTCTTGACGTGGACTCCAAGTCTCCTGGGTTGCTTTCCTTCTAAAAATAAGTTCCGTGAAGTTTTAGGTCAATTGGACTCCGTTTGATTTTCCTTTTCTGTGATACTTTGAAACAAGGAAAAAATAGAAACTGGCACTAGGCTCTAGGTTAATAGTTTAGTCCCAAAAGTCATATAAAATAGCATATAAATGCATATAAGACATCCAAGGTTGATAATATAATATCATGGAACAATCAAAAATTATAGATACGTTGGAGACGTATCAGCATCCCCAAGCTTAATTCCTGCTCGTCCTCGAGTAGGTAAATGATAAAAACAGAATTTTTGATGTGGAATGCTACCTAACATATTTCTCTAAGTAATTCTCTTTATTTCGGTATGAATGTTCAGATCTATAAGATTCAAGACAAAAGTTTAATACTGACATAAAAATAATAATACTTCAAGCATACTAACTAAGTAATCATGTCTTCTCAAAATAACATGGCCAAAGAAAGCTATCCCTATAAAATCATATAGTCTGGCTATGCTCTATCTTCGCCACACAAAATATTTAAATCATGCACAACCCCGATGACAAGCCAAGCAATTGTTTCATACTTTTGATGTTCTCAAACCTTTTCAATCTTCACGCAATACATGAGCGTGAGCCATGGACATAGCACTATAGGTGGAATAGAATGGTGGTTGTGGAGAAGACAAAAAGGAGAAGATAGTCTCACATCAACTAGGCGTATCAACGGGCTATGGAGATGTCCATCAATAGATATCAATGTGAGTGAGTAGGGATTGCCATGCAACGGATGCACTAGATCTACAAATGTATGAACGCTCAACAAAAGAAACTAGTGGGTGTGCATCCAACTCGCTTGCTCACGAAGACCTAGGGCATTTTGAGGAAGCCCATCATTGGAATACAAGCCAAGTTCTATATGAAAGATTCCCACTGGTATATGAAAGTGACAACATAGGAGACTCTCTATCATGAAGATCATGGTGCTACTTTGAAGCACAAGTGTGGTAAAAGGATAGTAGCATTGCCCCTTCTCTCTTTTTCTCTCATTTTTTTATTTTTTATTTGGGCCTTCTCTTTTTTATGGCCTCTTTTCTCTTTTTTTATTTGGGCTTCTTTGGCCTCTTTTATTTATTTATTTTCGTCCGGAGTCTCATCCCGACTTGTGGGGGAATCATAGTCTCCATCATCCTTTCCTCACTAGGACAATGCTCTAATAATGATGATCATCACACTTTTATTTACTTACAACTCAAGAATTACAACTTGATACTTAGAACAAGATATGACTCTATATGAATGCCTCCGGCAGTCTACCGGGATGTGCAATGATGCATGAGTGACATGTATGAAAGAATTATGAACGGTGGCTTTGCCACGAATACAATGTCAACTACATGATCATGCAAGCAATATGACAATGATGAAGCGTGTCATAACAAACAGAACAGTGGAAAGTTGCATGGCAATATATCTCGGAATGGCTATGGAAATGCCATTATAGATAGGTATGGTGGCTGTTTTGAGGAAGGTATATGGTGGGTTTAAGGTACCGGCGAAAGTTGCGCGATACTAGAGAGGCTAGCAATGGTGGAAGGGTGAGAGTGCATATAATCCATGGACTCAACATTAGTCATAAAGAACTCACATAATTATTGCAAAAATATATTAGTTATCGAAACAAAGTACTACGCGCATGCTCCTAGGGGTATATATTGGTAGGAAAAGACCATCGCTCGTCCCCGACTGCCACTCATAAGGAAGACAATCAATAAATAAATCATGCTCCGACTTCATCACATAACGGTTCACTATACGTGCATACTATGGGAATCACAAACTTCAACACAAGTATTTCTCAAATTCAAAACTACTCAACTAGCATGACTCTAATATCACTATCTCCATATCTCAAAACAATCATCAAGTATCAAACTTCTCATAGTATTCAATGCACTTTATATGAAAGTTTTTATTATATCCCTCTTGGATGCCCGTCATATTAGGACTAGTTTCATAACCAAAGCAAACTACCATGCTGTTCTAAATACTCTCAAAATAATATAAGTGAAGCATGAGAGTTCATCTATTTCTTCAAAATAAAACCACCATTGTGTTCCAAAAGATATAAGTGAAGCACTAGAGCAAATGACAAACTACTCCGAAAGATATAAGTGAAGATCAATGAGTAGTCGAATAATCATGCAACTATATGAAGACTCTCTAACATTTAAGAATTTCAGATCTTGGTATTTTATTCAAACATAAAGCAAAACAAAAGTAAATAAAATGACGCTCCAAGCAAAACACATATCATGTGTCGACTAAAAATATAGCTCTAAGTAAAGTTACCGATGAACGAAGACGAAAGAGGGGATGCCTTCCGGGGCATCACCAAGCTTAGGCTCTTGGTTTTCCTTGAATATTACCTTGGGGTGCCTTGGGCATCCCCAAGCTTAGGCTCTTGCCACTCCTTATTCCATAGTCCATCGAATCTTTACCCAACACTTGAAAACTTCACAACACAAAACTTAACAGAAAACTCGTAAGCTCCGTTAGTACAAGAAAGCAAATCACCATCATAAGGTACTGCAATGAACTCATTCTAAATTCATATTGGTGTGATATCTACTGTATTCCAACTTCTCTATGATTCATACCCTCCGATACTACTCATAGATTCATCAAAACAAGCAAACAACACGATGAAAACAGAATCTGTCAAAAACAGAACAGTCTGTAGTAATCTGTAGGTTTCGACCACTTATGTAACTCATAAAATTCTAAAACAAATTTGTGGACCTGAGTAATTTGTCTATTAATCATCTGCAAAAATAATTAACTAAATATCGCTCTCCAATAAAAAATGGCAGCAATTCTCGTGAGCGCTAAAGTTTCTGTTTTTTACAGCATGATCATAAAGACTTCACCCAAGTCTTCCCAAAGGTTCTACTTGGCACAAACACTAATTAAAACATAAAACCACATCTAAACAGAGGCTGGATGAATTATTAATTTCTAAACAGGAGAAAAAAGCAAGGAACAAAAATAAAATTGGGTTGCCTCCCAACAAGCGCTAACGTTTAACGCCCCTAGCTAGGCATGATGATTTCAATGATGCTCACATAAAAGATAAGAATTGTAACATAAAGAGAGCATCATGAGGAATATGACTAGCACATTTAATCCTAACCCACTTCCTATGCATAGGGATTTTGTGAGCAAACAACTTGTGGGAACAAGAATCAACTTGCATAGAAAGGTAAAACAAGCATAACTTCGAAACCTTAAGCACATAGAGAGGAAACTTGATATTATTGCAATTCCTACAAGCATATATTCCTCCCTCATAGTAATTTTCAGTAGCATCATGAATGAATTCAACAATATAACCAGCACCTAAAGCGTTCTTTTCATGATCCACAAGCATAGAAATTTTATTACTCTCCACATAAGCAAAATTCTTCTCATTCGAAATAGTGGGAGTATCATAAGAAAC
This sequence comes from Triticum dicoccoides, assembly GCF_002162155.2. NCBI lineage: Eukaryota > Viridiplantae > Streptophyta > Magnoliopsida > Poales > Poaceae > Triticum > Triticum dicoccoides. Next base: position 224,035,518 of record NC_041382.1, read on the forward strand.
TCGAATACTATAAATTGTTTCCACATTAAAAGAGTAATGTTCATAAAAGGGGTAAACATAATCATGACAAGTTTTATAAATATAATCACTACTTTTTATAGCATAAGTATCATCACAATAATCATCATAAGTAGGATGCATGCTATCATCATTATAAATTTGCATATCAAAACTTGGGAGATTAAAAATATCATCTTAATTAAACGTAGCATCCCCAAGCTTGGGACAAACATTAATTGCAGCAAATATATTCTAAAAAACATCATCTTCATCAAACATAGCATCCCCAAGCTTGGTCCTTTTCATATCATAAGCATAATCACTCTCATCATTAATAGTATGGATAGCACCAATAGTATAGCAATTATCATATTCTTCCAAGCAAGTGCCAAAAAGATTTTCAAGATCATAAGAAGTATCATTATCTTTCACAATTATATTTTCATGAGTCACAATAGTAATAGGAGCAGCATTATTTGGGAGAGATATCTTTTTACCTCTCTTCCTTTTTTCTTCGTCTTCTTCACCACATCATGTGTGGGTTCAATCCTATTTTTGGAGATCCTTATTAATGAGATTGGTTGAATAGGAGGCTCCTCCTCGTTACCTGATTCATCATAAGAAATAATAGGAGGGTATTGGGAAGTCTCTTCCCTTTCATTAGTATTCTATTCATTTTCTATTTGTTTTCTTTTCTTTATGTAGTTGGCAATATAAGGATTTTCAATACAATTCACCGCACAATACATATAAATTTTCTCTAAATCAAAATCAAGAAATCTACCAAGATTAAACTTTAGAATACCCTCAGTTATACGTTTCATTTCCTCATACCCCAAAATAAGACTAAGCTCTTTATGATGCTCAAGGGTAATCAAATTATCACAATTTTTGGATACAATTCGGTCATGAAACAATTTGCATTGGAGATTTAAATTACCATGTTCATTGCAAAGTTCACAAGGGACGCGAAAAATATTGAATTTTTTAGCACAAACATCATGACTTTCTTGCAACAATTTGGTTTCTAAGTACTTATGCCTCTTGCAATATCTATCTTCCCTATTTGGTGTGTACTTACAAACCCAATGCACTCCACAAAAATTGACATGTTTATAGGAGACATTTTCATCATAACTAGTGCAATCATCATTTTAGTACCATGGATATTCAAGGAGTTCATACTAACAACATTGCAATCATGCTCATCATTCAAATATTTAGTGTAAAACATTTTAATGCATTCTTCTTCTAACACTTTGGCGCAATTTTCCTTTCCATCATACTCTCGAAAGATATTAAAAAGATGAAGAGTATGAGACAAACTCAATTCCATTTTTATATAATTTTCTTTTATAAACTAAACTAGTGATAAAACAAGAAACTAAAAGACTCGATTGCAAGATCTAAAGATATACCTTCAAGCGCTAACCTCCCCAGCAACGGCGCCAGAAAAGAGCTTGATGTCTACTACACAACCTTCTTCTTATAGACGTTCTTGGGCCTCCAAGTGCAGAGGTTTGTAGGACAGTAGCAAATTCCCTCAAGTGGATGACCAAAGGTTTATCAATCCGTAGGAGGCGTAGGATGAAGATTGTCTCTCTCAAGCAACCCTGCAACCAAATAACAAAGAGTCTCTTGTGTCCCCAACACACCTAATACAATGGTAAATTGTATAGGTGCCCTAGTTCGACGAAGAGATGGTGATACAAGTGCAATATGGATAGTAGATAATGGTTTTTGTAATCTGAAAATATAAAAACTGGAAGGTAACTAATGATAAAAATGAGCACAAACGATATTGCAATGCGTTGAAACAAGGCCTAGGGTTCATACTTTCGCCACAACAAATTCCCTCGTTTGAACTTATTCGCGATTTTGCTTTTAGCAGAGCTTCCTTTTCCAAGTATTATCTCTATGGAACGAACCAATTTTGAGTTAACTATAAATTGCATATAAAAAGCCGTTTGTTTTCTCGCTTAACTAATTTGTATGAGGCGATACAGCTGAGATCAGCCAACGGTTCGAGCACTTAGCACAATGTGCCACTTAACCGGACGAGCGCAAGACCGGGTCTACCTACCTTATCAACAATAATAACATAATTGGATCACATAACTATCCCTCAACATGCAACAAAGAGTCACTTCAAAGTCACTAATAGCAGAGAACAAACGAAGAGATTATGGTAGGGTACGAAACCACCTCAAAGTTATTCTTTCCAGTCAATCTGTTGGGCTATTCCTATAAGTGTCACAAACAGCCCTAGAGTTCGTACTAGAATAACACCTTAAGACACAAATCAACCAAAACCCTAATGTCACCTAGATACTAGAATGTCACCTTAAATATCTGCGGGTATGATTATACGATATGCACCACACAATCTCAGATTCATCTATTCAACCAACACATAGAACCTCAAAGAGTGCCCCAAAGTTTCTACCAGAGAATCACGACGAAAACGTGTGCCAACCCCTATGCATAGGTTCATGGGCGGAACCCCGCAAGTTGATCACCGAAACATACATCAAGTGAATCACGTGGTATCCCATTGTCACCACAGATACGCACGGCAAGACATACATCAAGTGTTCTCAAATCTTTAAAGACTCAATCCGATAAAATAACTTCAAAGGGGAAACTCAACCCATTACAAGAGAGTAGAGGGGGGGGGGGAGAAAACATCATAAGATCCAACTATAATAGCAAAGCTCGCGATACATCATGATCGTATCACCTCAAGAACACGAGAGAGAGAGAGATCAAACACATAGCTGCTGGTACATACCCTCAGCCCCGAGGGAGAACTACTCCCTCCTCGTCATGGAGAGCACCGGGATGATGAAGATGGCCACCGGAGAGGGATTACCCCTCCGGCAGGGTGCCAGAACGGGTCTAGATTTGCTTTTGGTGGCTACAGAGGCTTCTGGCGGCGGAACTCCCAATCTATTGTGCTCCCTGATCATTTTAGGGTATATGGAGATATATAGGCGGAAGAAGTACGTCAGGGGGCCCATGAGGGGCCCACGAGGGTGGAGGGCGCGCCCAGGGGGTGGGCGCGCCCCCTACCTTGTGGCCTCCTCGAAGCTTCCTTGACGTGGACTCCAATTGTCCCGGGTTGCTTTCCTTCCAAAAATAAGTTCCGTGAAGTTTCAGGTCAATTAGACTCCGTTTGATTTTCCTTTTCTGCGATACTCTAAAACAAGGAAAAAACAGAAACTGGCACTGGGCTCTAGGTTAATAGGTTAGTCCCCAAAATCATATAAAATAGCATATAAATGCATATAAGACATCCAAGGTTGATAATATAATAGCATGGAACAATCAAAAATTATAGATACGTTGGAGACGTATCAGGGGGCAGACTAGGATTCCACTTGTAATAGACTAGTCCTAATCCTGATAGGAATCCACATGTAACCCGTCCCTTCAACTTATATAAGGAGGGGCAGAGCACCCCAAGAGGGAGAGGCAACAAACAATCTCTAGGGCTAGACACAAAGGGGGAGCCGGCTTATGCGGCGGGGCTCTAATGAGCATAATGAGATCTAGCCACAAACAACATGTATGGCTATTACCGGATGATGTTTCCCGGGGCCCGAAGCTGTCTAAATCCTTGTCTTGTGCGTTGATCTTCCCTGCATCTCTCATCCCGATCAACCCCTCTCAATCTACCACAAAGATGTGCTGGCCTCACGACTAAGTCCTCACACTAGGACATCTGCCGTGACAATTCCACGACAGTTGGCGCCCATCGTGGGGCTCGCGCACGGTGGTGTTAAGTTCTTGAAGGGATCTCTTATTAGGGATTGAGAAGCTCGTGATTAGTCAGATGAGAGAAGAACTAGCTCGGAAGGATCGGCGTAAGTTTTCAAGTTCATCGGTCTGGATTTACAATCAGTGGGATTTAACATCAAGAAAAGATTGGGAGTATATCTTTGGTTAGCCGCCGTCTTATGATCGTTTGGACTGATTTCAAGTCGCCAAGGCAGACGGATTTCTGAAGAAGACATGCCAGATCAATCGACAAGTCGCTAATTCGTATGTTCATGGTTACGACTACTCTTGAGAAGAAGATAAGTTATACGCGTGATTGATTCGCCGAGACCGACTGGGTGTCGTCCGTATCCAGATCAACTTGACACGATTCGTAGGACTACAGTAGTACCGAGGTGAACTCTGCAACATCATGCAATCATTTCCTTGTTGTAGAGTGCAGACAAGATCAATGGGCGCCGGTGGCTGAAATAGTATATAAGGAAAATCCCGTGGTGCGATCTGCGGTCTTGGTATCCAGATCAAGGTACTAAAGTGAATCAAAGGTACTATTAGGAAAAGACAAAACTATTACTACTACTTTGCTCAAGCCTGGGAAATACCTCCCTTACGTGGAGATAGATGGATTCCATCATACGAGATGTTAGTGCTACAGGCCACGAGCCCATGACCCGAAAGTGGAAACAGCGTTGACCCATGACCCGGAAGTGGAGATAGATGCTTTCCTTCGCCGGCATTGCTTCTGGGCCGCCGTTGCCGAGCCCCCGCCCGTGAGTCGCCACCTCGGGCCGGCCTTGTCTCCTCCGAGCTGCGCGCCCGAACCGGGTTGCCGTTCCGACCGGCTCCGGCGCACCCCGCCGCCTCGCTGCCTCTACTCAAGTCTGCTCTTGCAGCCCCCGGGTCGCCGCGCCCTGACGACCGCTTCAGCCGCTGCAAGCCGCTGTTGGCCGGAGCTGCTGCTGTTCGCCTCTGCAGAGTCGCCAGACCCTTTGCAATCAAACTGGCAACAACCGAGACAGACACGGGAACGGGGAATTGATTCAGACTCTGCCACCTCGCCGTTCTGCCTCCGCCCGAGAGCCGCCCCGGCAGGTCCATCTCGAGTCGCCCTCGCCTCCGGGCGTCGCCCCCGCCAGGTCGTCATCTCAAAAAGTCATCGGACTCATCCACCGCGGTCGGCCCAAATTTCGCCCAGAGCTGCCCCCACTGGTTTGGCTCCGCCTTCTGTCAAGCCGGCCACATCGCCACCAAACGACACCCCGTCGGCTGCGGCGCCTTTGTATCCGCGACTCGCCGCGCTGATGCCTCCTCCGGCTCAGCTGCGCGTTGATCGTCCGCCCGCTGGCTCGTCTGCTGCGTCCTCTGCCATAACTCGGTCGCTCCGCTCCCTACTGCGGCCTCCTTCACGCTCCACCGTCGGTTCTATGACCGAGCTCTGAGCCGTCGCCGTCGTGCCTCGCTGAGCTGCTATGGCCCGCCGCTTCAGCCGCCGTGCCTTGAGTCTCCTCGACGGCCTCCTCTCTGGAAGTGCGCCTCGCTGGCCTCGCCGGCCTTGCTCCAAGTCGGCTGCCTACATCTTCAACCCGCTGGCGTTTGCCTTTGACCTGCCATGGCTGTGGCCTCATCTTGCCGTTGTGAGCCGCTGCCCGTGAGTTGTCCCTCTGTTTGGCTTCCTGCAAAACTGCCATGAGATGGACTTCGTCGAACCGCCGTGGCCTTGCTGTCAAACCACCGTGGCCTTGTGTCAGCTTAAGCGCCGCCCTTGTGCTTTTTCAACTGCCACCGTTGAGCTGCCGTCGTGCTCACCTCTGCTTCAACCCGGCTCTGCCGTGTGTCGCTGTCGCACCGGGTCGCCGCTCTGGCCTCGTACCGCAGCTTTCTGACGAGCGCCAACGAGCGCCTCGCGCCTCCATTGGCGTTGCCCCTACATTGAGCATCGCCCGCTCCGTACTACCAAGCTACTCACATCTGTACGGTGTTGCAAGTTGCCAAGGATCAGATCCTGCGGCTACAAGTAAACGTTCAAGTCACCAAGGCGTTTGTTTGTGCTACTGTTTTCCACTTTGTCACACAAGGGGTCAATCGAGTTGGTACTGCTCGCTATTGTGCAAAGCAAATTCAGTTACGGAGTAGTACTCCATGAGTACTGTTTACACAGGCCAAGTTGATAAGGACACCCAAGTTCAATGCGCTGCTCAGGCCTGATTCATTTAAAAATTGGATGGATGCGTGGTTATCATTTGGTTAAGTTATCATGCAGTCACTTCATCCGAAAAATACATCAGGTGATATCTATCCTATTTATTTCATCTGTATATAATAATTTGTCTGCGAACAACTACTCTGTTTTGCGATATTTTCCGATGCAGGACAATTATTCACTACAAAAGCGATGGTTGTATCATGGATATAAAATTCACGCCAATATTATTAAGCGCCACCATCCAACCATACCGTATTGTTCAACAAATGTGTGCGCAAGCCGCCGCCCGTGTAGCTCGATCTACATCAACTCGCTGAAACCACGCCCGCAATTGACTCGCTGACCGCGCGGCTTACCACTGCTGCGATTGATTCACCCGTCCACACCGGCTTACAACGTCGCGACGGGCTCATCTACGTGCTCCCGTGGCCGACTCGGCTGTGATTAATTTCAGCTTCACCATGGTGATCATCAACTCCGCGGCGGATAATTACTGGCCTAACTTATCAGGTGAAATTCGTCCAATATATTTTATATTACATATTATTTTCTTTAAAAGAGCAATTACTTTGGGTTGCAAGTTCTCCCTTGCAGGACTTGAACCGGTCTATATCACAGTCAACTATGGAGAATCTCAAGACAACTCCTCAAGTCGCCTTGAGACTCGGGGGCTATGATGACATGGCTCAGTAAATGTTGCATGTTTAAAAGCCCTCAGAAAATTTCCAGCTCAAAATGAATATTTCTGGTGTACAATCCGGCTCAAGGTAAACCTGTCTCCCACAAGGCTTTGAAAACTCTCAATATCCGGTTCAAAATCCCGGTTCAAGAAGAATTTATCTCTTGCAAAAAGTTAAAATTTGCCGAAGAGGATCTGTTGCTATGATGCGCAGTTCAAACATGGGTATCCGATCCGGCTTATACGCCTTGTTACAAAATACATGGGGGCTTCCTGCTCACTGAGCATAGCTATGACTACCCTTTGATCTGGCTTATAGGTTGGGCTGTAAAGGTCATTTGGGGGCTTCCTGTTCAAACATAGGTCGTATTCGAACCAAAGAGAACATAGCTGTCGGTACCCTCTTGACCGGCACAATGCCAAACTCTCTGGGGGCTTCTTGATCGTATTCGAATCACAACTTAAGCCCTTTTGGGTCCGACTTTGATCGTATTTGAATCAGAGTCGTTAAAAAAACTCTCAAGGTCATTTGGGGGCTTCCTGTTCAAACATAGGTCGTATTCGAACCAAATAGAACATAGATGTCGGTACCCTCTTGATCGGCGCAACGCCAAATCCACTGGGGGCTACATGATCGTATTTGAATCCTAGCTTAACCCCTTTGGTCTGGTTTACTGATCGTATTCGAATTAGAAGCCTCAAAGTTTTCTCTCTGTTTGACTTAAGTTTTTTGAAAACAATCTTTTGGGTTTGTCTTGAGACTTTTTGCTCATATCTGAAGCATACATATGTGGTTTCTATTAACCCGGCCTGGCTTTCGATGACAAGTCGCCAGCATAGGACAATATTAATACTTGGAAGGTTTGGCTTCTAAGTTTTGGGTTATCACCCTTACTGCATAGGTATCATAAGCCAGCAATACAATTCAATATCACAGGTATGATATTGTTTATACATGATTATGTTTAAACCGGCCCTGGCTATGGATTTTAAGCCGCCGGTATATTTTGAATTGCACCATTGGAATCATGCGCATATCAATCTTTGGATTATTTCCCTTATTGGATACGGCGATATAAGCCGGCGGTATGAGCCAATTCCACAAGTATGTTTTCCTGATCATATAAATATGCGAGGTTTAATCCGCCCTGATTTTTGACATTAAATCGCCAGTATGTTTAGGCTTGAATGGCCTTAACTGTAGTCTTTTCCATACTTGCATAAAGGCTATATTATGTTTGGGTTGTTACCCGCCCTGGCTTTTGACGTTAAGTCACCAGGGTGTATGTTGTTTAAACTCTATGCAGGTTTTGCAGAACTATGACTTATATAAATGCTTAAGTCCAAGCTCTTCATTAAAATTGATGCTTCAAAATGATTATCCGTTCTGGATTTTCTCAAAGGCTATAAGCCGCCGGGTTATAAAAATTCCGGCTTATAATGGAGGCGTATTAAATCGCCATCGGCCAAGAGATGCCGATTATTTAAACTCCGGACTTACTTATCAACAGATGAGGTATTCAAAGTCGCTTTGGCGTAATGGCTATTATTTTATCAATGGATATGATTTGTTCTACAATGGAAGGAATAGTCCTGAGTCACTGCAGGCTTACGACCCGACACTTGGGGGCTACATTATTTAAATTGAGATTACATCAAATATGCAAGTCCCATGTCACTGCCAGCATGCACCATGGCACTTGGGGGCTAATGTAAATTCACTTTTTGTTCAACTTATTGAAGACCCGACTCATCACATTGTAATAAGCCGACCCTTGGGGGCTACCAATTGCTCCTGTCAAAAATTCAAGGTACACAAGCATTAATCCATTATATTGAATGGTCCACTATTAAGTTGGTAGAGTACAAAGCTCTTAACCTTGTGGACGTGGGTTCAAGCCCCATGGTGGAGATTATATTATATGATGTTATTATCAATAAATTATATACAAAGTCCCAGCTCAGTATTATCTTACTAAGCCGGCCCTTGGGGGCTACACGTTGCTGTTCAAGTTTACATGGTTATATCTACAAAGTCCTTGGTCATTATTGCATAATGACCCGGCCCTTGGGGGCTACACTGGTTGAAGTTTTCATGAGCATAAGGCAATTACAAGTCCTAGGTTGCTGCAAGCATGACAACCCGACACTTGGGGGCTACAGGTGATATGCATATAAGGGAGAAAAAATCTTCAAATTCTCAGTTTGGAGTAAACCAAATTAACCCGGTGTCTGCAACAATCATGACCTGACATCATTTATTTATAATCCGGCAATTTTGGCAATCATAAATCGGCAAGATCTACATCTTTAAGCCGGCTGAATATCAGTTGAATATTTCGAGACCAATATTTTTGTTAAGTCAGAGCATTGAAGGCCGACTCAAATGGATTATTTCTTATAATATTTCTCTAAAAGAGCCAATGTCAGCAAATTGGTTATGAAGCTGGCCTATTGACCCAATTTTTTTTGGAAGAAGTGCCTGGATTTTTTGCATTGCAAGGTTTGGACATATCTGTTAAAAGAGATTTGCTATAAGATCTTGAGTATGCATCCAGGAGGAAATGACAAGGACTTAAAGATGATCAGGTGCCGGTTCAGGAAAATATTTAACCCGAAGCACAGCCTATCAAGTTTGTTCTTGTGTTTATTTTACAGGATCAGTTTAACATGGATAAAACCAAATTAAACTGGGGGCTAATGTCGGGGATATACCTCGCAGTATGACCCGGCCAGGCTTGGCGTTTTCATTGGTAACCCGCCGGAGTGGCGACTCACGAGCCTGGCGACTCACGGATGGCCCGAACGGTGGGTCATATAGAAGACTAGGCCAAAGGCCCAGAAGGCCGGCTCATGTTATGGTGGGCCAGTTTATGAGGAAAGGCATAAGGAGTTTTCCCTTAAGGGGGCAGACTAATTCCACTTGTAATAGACTAGTCCTAATCCTAATAGGACTCCACATGTAACCCGCCCCTTCAACTTATATAAGGAGGGGCAGGGCACCCCAAGAGGGAGAGGCAACAAACAATCTCTAGGTTTAGACACAAAGGGGGGGCCGGCTTATGCGGCGGCTCTGTCATGAGCATATTGAGATCTAGCCACAAACAGCATGTAGGCCTATTACCGGATGATGTTTCCTAGGGCCCGAAGCTGTCTAAATCCTTGTCTTGTGCGTTGATCCGCCCTGCGTCTCTCATCCCGATCAACCCCTCTCAAGCTACCACAAAGATGTGCTGGCCTCATGACTAAGTCGTCACACTAGGACATCTGCCGTGACAATTCCACGACAGTGCCGGAGTCTATTTCTTCTGGTCATTCCAGAATAGAATGGCTTGACGGTCCACAAGAATATGAGGTGTCAATGAGCATGAATGCATGACATGCTCTTGACTATCAAATGATAGACGGAGGTCAGAAGACAACTAAAGAGAGACAACTCAAATGAACATATATCTTTCTGAGTTGTGGATGCATAGATTAGTATGTCTAGCAAAGCTCAACATCTCTTCCGGATAACCCATGCAGAACGGTAGAACTGGCAGATTCACAATATAATGGAGAACTCATCAAGAGCACTTTGGTTGCGATCTTTTGATTCAAAAGAACTTCTGCCATATGCAGTTCATGGTATTTGGAAGAAGGATATACCACAGACCTCGAGGGCTATCGCAAAGGTTACTAATATCCTAGAGGAACTAGCAAACACTATCAACATGAGGTAAGTAGGGTGAATCTCGGGTTCAAGAACTCAGGAATAGAATGCCTACTAACTACATGGCATCATGGGATGCTTTTGAGAATGATGGCCAGAATCATCACACTGGGAATATAAAGCATTGCTATATTACTGAGTGATCCTCTAATACACCTAGGGTCATAATAATAGATCCAACATATATGTCGAGGCAACAGGGTACCTCAACTCACCGATTAGTGTGGTTAAACTGGCCCAAAGGTACATCGAGAACAGAAAGAAGGGATTTGCAAATGCATCAGACTATTTAGAAACCTGGGATGACTCAGACAGCATAACGGCTGTAAATGCTCAAAAAGATTTGAGACATCCTGCAAAATGGTGGCATAACCACTTAACATCAGAATATCAAGGTTCCGGGTCCAACTAACAACATACTGAAGTAGTAGAAACTGAACTGAGGCTTGGGATCAACAATCCTAAGAGCCTACGGATTAGTAACACGTGATCCTGATAGAAAGAAGAGGAAGCCTAGTTCTTAATCCCCGTAGAAAAGAAGAGGGTGACTCAGATCAGAAGGACATAAGGTTAAGGAGTAAAAAGAGCCTTATGTTCCCTTCCACAATCAATTCCCTTATATAACTAAAGCATTTCTAGACTCGACTTCGACCAGTTTGGCTTGGTAATCCTACAGGAAGTCAGGCTCTGATACCAAAGCTGTCAGGACCCCGATCCTAAGTCACACCGATCTAGCATGTAACACATCATATCACTTTGTGGCCTCACGCATGTTATTCCCATGGGTGCCACCTTACCTGGCCCGGGACCATTTGCGCCTTTTGGCTCACGTATATGATAGTGCCGCTAGCATCCATATGACAAAGAATCCGGGCCGACATGACTAGTCGTAAACCCAAAGTGGCACTAACTTACAGGGACAGGCATACATGACCCAGCAACGAACGTGTCGGTCATCAGCGAGTGAATCCGGGTTGTAGTAGCTGGGCTAATAGGAGTCCGGTAGACACCGCGTGACATTTCCCTGAAGGGACAGACACAGGAACGAACAAGGACACATGCCGGCCATCCTAAGTGTTCCGGAGCAGTAGCAAGCTACCATGGCTCAGTGGAAGCACTAGGAGACATTTCCCCATAAGAGAGGCTACCAAGAATAAACAACTAGGTTGTCAGATCTCACACATACCAAGCATTTCAATAACATACACACAATATGCTCGATATGTGCAAATACAACATGGCATCACAACATAACTCTATGACTCAAGTATTTATTCATTAGGCTCCGAGGAGCCAAGTATTACAAACATGGGTCTCATGGCCCAACATACAGAGCATACAAGCAACAAGCGGAAGCATAACATGTCTGAGTACAGACAACTATAAATGAAAAAGGCCGAGAAGCCTGACTATCTACAAGACCGTGCCGAGGGCACAAGATCGTAGCTGAGGTAACAAGCTAAACATCGAAGTGCATGCGGAACTACTAATGAGACTGAAGTCTCTTCAAAAACATAAATTAGGCAAACATGAGTACAAATGTACCCAACAAGAATTACATTAGAACTAGCTACATATGCATCAGTATCAACAAAGGGGGGTGGTGGAGTTTAACTGTAGCAAGCCAGCTTTGACTCAGTGGCTATCCTGTACTATGATTGCAAGTAACTCTTTTGAGGTGGCGCACATGAGTCCACATATTCACCAATCAATACACCACTATGGATCCGCTTCCGTCTCCCTACGAGAACGACATCCATAGGACTCACGCTTATCTTGCGCATTCTAGAGTATCCACTTTCACTTGTCTATGAACTGTATGGGCAACCCAGAAGTCCTTTACCGCGGATGCGGCTATTCGAATAGATGATGTTAACCCTGCAGGGGTGTAATTCTTCACACACGCTCTCGCCACTTACCACCATGTACACATCGTGTATCTCAGCAACCTTCAAGTGGAAGCCTGGCGAGGGAGTCGGCCACGACCTGACTAACCACACAAGTCTCTAGTCCAGGTTTATCGCCTATTTGGGTTCGATCCGCAAGGAGATCCGGCCAGGGTGTCACTCACGGCCCCAAACGATGTGTGCAGGGTTCCCAAGACACCAAACGGGCGACTCGGTACACCGAGCCACGGTGTATCTACCGCATCATAGCCCACCCCTAGGGTCAACTCTATGCACAACCTCCAACACATATCCTACAAACACCAGAAACTAGTTGTAACTCCTGGACAAAGATCAAGGCGATTAATATGTCAAGAGAGTCAATTAAGGATCCCAATGTGTGGTAGTAGCTATTCATGGATCAAAAACACAGAACTCAGTTCCTGAGGATGGTTTCAATGAGACAACCCACCATGTACTCCTACATGGCCTCTCACCGCTACCTTTACCAAATCGTGTTCACACACTTAGCCCTCAATAGTAGGACATGTTCACAACTTTCCAATTCATCCCCGATGAATCAGACCCGACTCAACTCTAAACAGTAGCAGGCATGACAACAAACATGAATGAGTAGGCACATCAAGGCTCAAACAACTCCTACTCATGCTAGTGGGTTTCATCTATTTACTGTAGCAATGACAGGCCATGCAGAGGAAAGGGGTTCAACTACCGCAACATGTAACAGTTGAATCGTTGTTGTCCTAATGCAGTAAAAGAGAGCAGGAGCGAGAGAGTGGGGTTGTATCGGAATGAACAAGGTTTTTTTTTCTTGCCTAGCACTTCTGAAGATAATATAGCTCTTCATCGGTGTCATCGAACTCATCGTCGGAACGTCGTCTACTCAGAGGGGACAATTAACGGCAAACAAGGAAGAACACAATCAATGCAATGCTTAATATGATGCATGATCATGACATGGCAAAGTGAGTGTTTTTGGCTAATGCAACTACAACCAGCTGGGTTTGAGTCATTTTGAACCAAAGGTTCAATCCCAAACTCAATTTATGAATTTGAATAGTGCCTTATCATGTTTTTCACTAAACAGCAATGTTAAGTTGCTTAAATATGCATGAAACCAGTACAGATGGAAAGATTGGATTTTTCTGATCATTTTTCATATATAAAACTTTGCATTTGGAGTTATAGATTAACTTCTATTATTTTTAGAAGTTTAGAACATTTTCTGGAATTTCCTGAAGTAGTTTAAATCCAGAAAATCACTCACTGCGTCAGCACTACGTCAGGATGACATCAGCGAGTCAACAGGTTAGCCCAGGTCAAACTGACAAGTGGGACCCATGTGTCAGTGACTAAGCTAACTAAACTAACTTAATTAACACTAAACTAATCCTAACCCTGGTTAGTTAAGGGCCTGGGCCCACATGTCAGTGACCCAGGGGAGTCAAACCCCTGGTCAGCGGGGTCAAAGCCGCCGGCGAGGCTAGACGCGGTGAAGGGCATCGGAATCGATCCACAGGGCACCAATTCGGGCGCAGTTTGTTGCGTTCGAACGCGCGGAGTGGCGCACGTTGAACGGTGGCGGTGGGAGGTGCTGTGGTGGCCGGAAATGACGACGGCGACGAGCCAGGAGCGGTCGGAGCTCGGGTGTCGGTGGTTCTGCTGCTGCGGCATGCTAGCGGGCAAACAGATGCACTAGCGAGGCGCTACGAGGTGCGGTGAGTGCGTTAGGCACCAGCGTGTGACCAAATGATCACCGGAGCTATGTCGGCGACGAGCTCAGGCGGCGGCAGGTGCGGGCGAGCAAGGTGCGGTCACCATGGTGCACAGGAAGGCAAACGGGGAAGGTGAGAGGGTCAACAACTCACGGCGAGTCGGACAAGCGGGTCAGCGAGGTCGGGGACGAGCCGGAGCGGGCAGTGCGGCGAAGGGGATATCCGGCAACGGGCGGTGAAGACGAGGTCGAGGAGGCGTATCCGAGGCGTGCGAGCGCTCGGGCCTCGGCTAGCTCGACGAGGCGGACGGCGGCGATGCTCGTGGACACGGTAGGGTGACGAGGGGGAGGCGGTGGCTACGCAGGTGACGGCGGCGAGCGAACAGCGGCTACGGCCATGGCGGGGAGAGGACGAGGGAGAGAGCCAGGGAGGAAATGTGGTGTCGCCTAGAACGGGACGGCAGCAGGGCGGTCATCCACGCATCCAGGAGCTCGGCGGCAAGCAGGAGGTGGCGTGGCGTGTGCTCGCGTGCGTCTGCCATGCGCACGCTGTCCTCCTAGCGGGAGGTTGGTGATGACTAGCAGAGGCCAGTGGGCTGGGCCTCTGCTGGGCCGTGGTGGGGCGCTAGGTAAGTGGCCTTTGGCCTTTCTCTCTCTTCTAATTCTATCTGTTTTCTATTTTTCTGTAACTTTAGAGCTTTATTAAAAATACTAAAACTAACTCAAAAATCATGAAACTTCTCATGCCCACTGTTTGGAATATTTCCAACAGTGAACACTTTAGTTTATGATTATTTGGACATTTAAAATACGTTATTGTATGTAAATGCCCAAATGCAAATAGAGTATGATTCTATCCGGTTTCCTTCTGCTGTCCTAGAAAATTGTGCAACATTTTTGTTAGAGGTTCTAGACTAAGGCAAAGATGATGAACATTTTAGAAGGGCATTTCAGGTTCATTGAAAAGGATTTTAGTAAACCCTAGTTGGTTTAAGTGGTGCTGGGGGTTTCTGTCATCCCCATTTCAACTTTCTGGGAGATTTAAACATGATGCAACACCAAATGCTAGCACTAGGCAGACCAGAACTAGGATGTGACACGATGATGATGATGCTACCGTCGCAGGGCTTGGCCTAAGCACTACGATGATATGACCGAGGTGGATTATGGTGGAGGGGGCACCGCATACGGCTAAGGGATCAATAATCAACTTGTGTGTTCTAGGGTGCCCCCTATCCCCGTATATAAAGGAGCAAGGGGGGTGGCCGGCTGGCCCTAGAGGTGCGCTAGGAGAGGAGGAGTCCTCCTCCTAGTTGGAGTAGGACTCCCCTTTCCTAGTCCTACTAGGAGGAGGAAGGAGAGGGAGAGAAGAGAAGGAAAGGGGGTGCCCCCCTTCCCTAGTCCAATTCGGACTAGAGGGGGAGGGGCGCACGGCCCTGCCTTGTCCGACCCTCTCTCTCTCTCTCTCCACTAAGGCCCATGTTGGCCCATTAGTCCCCCCGAGGGTTCTGATAACCCCCCGACACTCCGATAATTATCCGGTGACCCCCAGAACTCATTCGGTGTCCGAATATAGTCATCCAATATATAAATCTTTATGTCTCTACCATTTCGAGACTCCTTGTCATGTCCGTGATCATATCCGGGACTCCGAACTACCTTTGGTACATCAAAACACATAAACTCATAATATCGATCGTCACTGAACGTTAAGCATGCGGACCCTACGGGTTCGAGAACTATGTAGACATGACCGAGACACGTCTCCGGTCAATAAGCAATAGCGGAACCTGGATTTTCATATTGGCTCCTACATATTCTATGAAGATCTTTATCGGTCAAACCGCATAACGATATACGTTGTTCCCTTTGTCATTGGTATGTTACTTGCCCGAGATTCGATCATCGGTATCTCAATACCTAGTTCAATCTCGTTACCGGCAAGTCTCTTTACTCGTCCTGTAATGCATCATCCCGTAACTAACTCATTAGTCACATTGCTTGCAAGGCTTATAGTGATGTGCATTACCGAGAGGGCCCAGAGATACCTCTCCGATACTCGGAGTGACAAATCCTAATCTCGATCTATGCCAAATCAACAAACACCATCGGAGACACCTGTAGAGCATATATATAGTCACCCAGTTACGTTGTGACGTTTGATAGCAGAATAAGTGTTCCTCCGGTATACGGGAGTTGCATGATCTCATAGTCATAGGAACATGTATAAGTTATGGAGAAAGCAATAGCAACAAACTAAACGTTCATCGTGCTAAGCTAACGGATGGGTCAAGTCAATCCCATCATTCTCTAATGATGTGATCCCATTAATAAAATGACAACTCATGTCTATGGTTAGGAAACATAACCATCATTGATTCAATGAGCTAGTCAAGTAGAGTCATACTAGTAACACTCTGTTTGTATATGTATTCACACATGTACTAAGTTTCTGGTTAATACAATTCTAGCATGAATAATAAACATTTATCATGATATAAGGAAACATAAATAACAACTTTATTATTGCCACTAGAGCATATTTCATTCAGCTACACCCAGCGGGTGCGCTGACGTGCCCCCACAAGAGAGAAGGCGGAGTGCTTACTTCGGATTTCGGCCAAATTAGTGGTCTGCTTGGCCAGCTCCTGGATCTAGGAGTTGAAGGTGGCCGCGCGAATGTTGTGGTAGTCCTACAACAAAGATAAACAGAAGAAAAGATAAAGGTTAGCACTCGGAACTTACCTGAAGTTCTGAGCCGCCTGCTCAGCAGCCGTCCCGGAACTCGGGGTCTACATCCAGTGGGTGCGCTGGCACGCCCCACAGAAAATTACAAGAATCAAAAACAAGAAGCAAGAAACTTACCCGAACGGCCGATCGCGTCGCCAAGAACTCCTGTGTATACAGCTGGAGGGCGGCGCCTTGGGCATTAAACCGTGTATGGACCTCCTGCACGGCTGATACGTCTCCAGCGTATCTATAATTTATGAAGTATTCATGCTATTATATTATCAACCTTGGATGTTTTATATGCATTTATATGCTATTTTATATGATTTTTGGGACTAACCTATTAACCTGGTGCCCAGTGCTAGTTTCTGTTTTTCCTTGTTTTTGAGTTTTATAGAAAAGGAATACCAAAAGGAGTCCAATTGACGTGCCAATTTTTGACCAATTTTTATGGACCAAAAGAAGACCCTGGAGTAAAAGAGTTGGGCCAGAAGAGTCCCGGGCCGTCCACGAGGGTGCCCCCCAGGCGTGTGGGCCTACCTCGTGGATAACTCGGGAACCTCCTTGACATGAGACCGACGCCAAAAATTCCTATAAATACAAAAACCTCCAGAAAATAACCCAGATCGGAAGTTCCACCGCCGCAAGCCTCTGTAGCCACGAGAAATCAATCTAGGCCCTCTCTGGCACCCTACCGGAGGGGGCCATCATCACCGGAGGGCATGGAGGAGGATCCCGGAGGGGACATCATCACCATGAAGGCCAAGGACTAGAGGGAGAACCTCTCCCCATCCAGGGGGAGGCCATGGAGGAGGAAGCACAAGGGGGAGAACTTCTCCTCCTCTCTCTCGGTGGCACCAGAGTGCCATCGGGAGGGGAATCATTGCCGCGGTGATCGTCTTCATCAACATCACCATCCTCATCTCTTTTATGCGGTCCACTCTCCCGCACCTCGCTATAATCCCTACTTGAGCATGGTGCTTTATGCCACATATTATGATCCAACGATGTGTTGCCATCCTATGATGTTTTGAGTAGATATCCTTTGTCTTTAGGTTGATTGATGATCTAGATTAGTATGAGTTGTATGTTTTACTTTGGTGTTGTCCTATGGTGCCCTCCGTGTCACACAAGTGTGAGGGATTCCCGCTGTACGATGTTGCAATATGTCCATGGTTTGCTTATTTTCCACGTTGCGTGAGTGACTGAAACACAAACACGGATAAGCGGGACATGGCATATGGGAATAAAGAGGACTTGATACTTTAATGCTATGGTTGGGTTTTACCTTAATGATATTTAGTAGTTGCCGATTCTTGCTAGAGTTACAATCATAAGTGCATATGATCCAAGAAGAGAAAGTATGTTAGCTTATGCCTCTCCCTCATATTAAACTGCAATTGTGATTACCGGTATTGTTAAGAATTGCCTAGGACAATTCCACATACAGATCCACCATTATTCCACACTTGCTATTTATAATATTTAGTAATATATTCTAACTTTATGATAACAGCACCTACTTTCATATTTTAGCTCTCCGATATCATGCAAAGTTATCCTCTTCATACCCACAACGTAGTTTTATTTCTCGTTTCTAGTTGGAAGCAAACGTTCGGTGTATGTAGAGTCGTATCAGTGGCAGATAGGGCTTGAGAGAATATTGATCTTACCTTTAGCTCCTTGTGGGTTTGACAGTCCATACTTATCACTTCCACCTTTGGGAATTGCTACGATGATTCCCTGCACTTGGGAATTATCAAGCTCTTTTCTGGCGCCGTTGCCAGGGAGCAATAGCGTGGGGTTGATATTCTCATGTGTGCTTGTTTGCTTTCTTCACTAAGTAGATTTTTTTTCCTTTTTTGTTTCTGTTTAGTTGTGGGTGAAACATACAAAAAAATTTAAAGAATGAAAAATACAAAAAAAATACTTGCCTCTCATGCCTAAAAAGTTTTTCAAAAAGAGAAGTGATTGGAAAGTTATGCATTGAAGAAGTGAGGGTCGACCTTGAGCACTCGTGTTCATGCTCACGGAAACAATGTAGAATTTTTCATGAAAGTTTCTATGTAAATAATTATCCCCTTATATATATATCCATTGTATTATAAACATAATGTGCCAAGCTTTGGTTTTAGGACGATTAGATTGCTTGTTTACTATGTGCAGAACAAAAAACAGAAACTTTAGCTGTAGCGCGTGATTTTACATTTTTTACTGGAAAGTCAAATGGGTCTGAAACATTTTGCAGATTACTTATGTACAAAATTTTCAAATTTTCAAATTTATATCATAATTGTTGGAGTTACAGAAGCTTACTAAACGTTCAGATTACTACAGACTGTCCTGTTTTAGACATATTCTATTTTTCGTGTGTTGTTTGCTTATTTTGATGCATCTATGGCTAGTATCAGAGGGTATGAACCATAGATAAGTTGGAATATAGTAGACATAGTTCTAATATGAAATTGGTATGAGTTTGAAACAGTACCTAAAGGTATTGATTTGCTTTATTATACTAACGGGTCTCACAAAGTTTTGTTAAAGTTTTGTGTGGATGAAGTGTTCGAAGATCGAGGAGCTATCAATATGAGAAGAATAAAGAGAGGCAAGTGTTCAAGATTGGGGATGACCAAGGCACCCCAAGTAAACATTTCAGAGGATACTCAAGCATCTAAGCTTGGGGATGCCCCAGTTGGCATCCCATCTTTCTTCTTCAACAGATATCGGTATACCTCGGTTTTTGTTTTGTTCACATGATTTGTGTCCTTTGTTTTTTTCTTTAAGAACCATGCTAGTATGAGATGTCCCTTCATCAATTTATAGAATACTTCATGTGCTTCACTTATATCTTTTAAGTATGATCTTATAGAATTGCTCTTTGTGCCTCACTTAAATCTTTTGAGTATGGTTTTATAGAATGCTTCGTGTGCTTCACTTATATATTTCAAGCTTGGATATTGGTTAGACTATATTAATTGTAGAATTCTCCATGAACTTCACTTATATTTTTTGGAGTACGAATAATACTATAATCTAAAGTGGATCTGGAAGAGTGTCAACTTTAGTTAGTAATGATTCCACTATTCCGAATGAGAAGAATTTTGCTTATGTGGAGAGTAGTAAAATTTCTATGCTTATAGATGATGAAAAGAATGCTTTGTGTGATGGTTATATTGTTGAATTCATTCATGATGCTACTGAAAATTATTATGAGGGAGGAATATATGCTTGTAGGAGTTACAATAATATCAAGTTTTCTCTCTATGTGCTTAAAGTTTTGAAGTTATCCTTGTTTTTCCCTACTATGCTAGTTGATCCTTGTTCTTATAAATTGTGTGCTCACAAAATCCCTAGGCATAGGAAGTGGGTTAGGTTTAAATGTGCTAGTCACATTCTTCATGATGCTCTCTTCATGTTTCAATTCTTATCTTTTATGTGAGCATCATTGAAATCATCATGCCTAGCTAAAAGGCATTAAAGAAAAGCGCTTGTTGGGAGACAACCCAATATTTACCCTTACTGTTTTTGTGTGTTCACATGATTAAGCTACTGCAGTAATCATGTTTTATAGCTTTTGTTTAAATAAAGTGCCAAGTAAGACCTTTGGGAAGACTTGGGTGAAGGTTAATGTGATCTTGCTGTAAAAAACAGAAACTTTGCTCTCACGAGTTTAGCCTCCATTTTTTACAGAAGAGTGCTTTGGTGCTGATTATTTTTGCAGAAGATTAATAGAAAAATTCCTCACGTCCACCAATTTTTTTCATAATTGTTTGAGTAGCATAAGTATGGTTAGTGTTCAGATCATTACAGACTGTCCTGTTTCTGACAGATTCTGTTTTCATCGCATTGTTTGCTTGTTTTCTAGTTTCTATGGCTTATATTTCTCAATATAAATTGTAGAAAAATTATATGGTACAGTAGACCTTGTGTGATAACAATTATGAACCTGGTATTTGACAGTACCAAAGTGAATGGTTTACTCTTTATCATACTAACCTATCTCACGAAGTTCCGTTAAGTTTTGCGTGATTGAAGTTTTCAAGCTTTGGGTGAGATATCGATATGTGGAGAATAAGGAGTGGAAAGACCCTAATATTGGGGATTCCCAAGGCACCCCAAGGTAATATTCAAGGAAGACTCAAGCGCCTGAGCTTGGGGATGCCCCGGAAAGGCATCCCCTCTTTCGTCTTCAAAAACTATCGGTATACCTTACTCGGAGCTATATTTTTATTCGTCACATGACATGTGTTTTGCTTGGAGCATATTTTCAATTTTACTTGATGTTTGAATAAAATCATTGGATCTGAAATCTTACATGAAAAAGAACCTTCCCATGGCTAGTTAATTATTTGACTACTCAGTGTCCTTCACTTATATCTTTTTGGAGTAGTTTGTCATTTACTCACGTGCTTCACATATATCCTATGAGTAAATGGTTGAATGAATTGAATATCATAAATCGGAATTTATATATGTTTCATATGCTTATACCATGGGAAGTAATGACTTCACATAGAATAAGTATAGGTAGTAAACTTATTGAAAGTTAGCAAACGTAGAATTGGTCACTTGAACAATTCATGAAAGAATATTGAAGTAAGAGAGATTTCACATATAAATATACTATCTTGGACATCTTTTGTAATTGTGAGCACTCATTAAAATATGACATGCTAAAAGGTTGATGTCGGACAACGAAGACAACATAATGGGTTATGTTTTCTTATATCCGAAATAAAGTATATTGTCTTGGATCATCCAACATGTTGAGCTTGCTTTTTCCCCTCATGCTAGCCAAATTCTTTGCACCAAGTAGAGATACTACTTGTGCTTCCAAACATTCCTTAAACCAGTTTTGCCATGAGAGTCCACCATACCTACCTATGGATTGAGTAAGATCCTTCAAGGAAGTTGTCATCGGTGCATGCAATAAAAATTGCCCTCTAAATATGTATGATCTATTAATGTGGAGAAAATAAGCTTTATACGATCTTGTGATGTGGAAGAAATAAAAGCGACAGACTACATAATAAAGGTCCATATCACAAGTTGCAATATAAAGTGACGTTCTTTTGCATTAAGATTTTGTGCATCCAACCATAAAAGCGCATGACAACCTATGCTTCCCTCTACGAAGGGCCTATCTTTTACTTTTATCTTCTACCCTTATGCAAGAGTCATGGTG
>NC_041382.1:224057778-224162083 GCF_002162155.2 Triticum dicoccoides
GATGTAAGTTATCATGAACTATTATTGTTGATATTACCCTTGAGGTAAAAGGTTGGGAGGTGAATCTATAAGCCCCTATCTTTCTTTGTGTCCGATTAAAACTTTGAATCCATAAATATCACATGAGTGTTAGCAATTATGAAAGATTAAATGATAGTTGGGTATGTGGAGTTTGCTAAATCAAAGCTCTGACATAGACCCTTCTTGAAAATAAGATGAATTGCAATTTTTTGATGACTGAGAATATAGTTTGTTAGTTTCAAGAAAGTTTATGATCTATACTTTAACATGTGAATAGCTTGTTACTTCATCATGAAAAGTTTTATGAAAATGAGCTACTGTTATGATATATAATGATGCTAGAAAAAGTGATTGGAACTATCATTGATGAAACTTATGCATTTGCTAGCATTCACACTTCATAAATTATTTCTTTTATCATTTACCTACTCGAGGACGAGCATGAATTAAGCTTGGGGTTGCTGATACGTCTCCAATGTATCTATAATTTATGAAGTATTCATGCTATTATATTATCAACCTTGGATGTTTTATATGCATTTATATGCTATTTTATATGATTTTTCGGACTAACCTATTAACCTAGTGCCTAGTGCCAGTTTCTGTTTTTTTCCTTGTTTTTGAGTTTTACAGAATAGGAATACCAAACGGAGTCCAATTGACATGCCAATTTTTGACGATTTTTTATGGACCAAAAGAAGACCCCAGAGTAAAAGAGTTGGGCCAGAAGAGTCCCGGGCCGTCCACGAGGGTGGGCCCCCCAGGCGCATGGGCCTACCTCGTGGACGACTCGGGCACCTCCTTGACGTGAGACCGACGCCAAAAATTCCTATAAATACAGAAACCTCCAGAAAATAACCGAGATCGGAAGTTCCGCCGCCGCAAGCCTCTGTAGCCACGAGAAATCAATCTAGGCCCTCTCTGGCACCCTACCGGAGGGGCCCATCATCACCGAAGGGCATGGAGGAGGATCCCAGAGGGGCCATCATCACCATGAAGGCCAAGGACCAGAGGGAGAACCTCTCCTCATCCAGGGGGAGTGCATGGAGGAGGAAGCACAAGGGGGAGAACCTCCCCTCCTCTCTCTCGATGGCACCGGAGTGCCATCGGGAGGGGAATCATCGCCGCGGTGATCGTCTTCATCAACATCACCATCATCATCACCATCCTCATCTCTTTTACGCGTCCACTCTCCCGCACCCCGCTGTAATCCCTACTTGAACATGGTGCTTTATGCCACATATTATGATCCAATGATGTGTTGCCATCCTATGATGTTTTGAGTAGATATCCTTTGTCTTTGGGTTGATTGATGATCTAGATTGGTATGAGTTGTATGTTTTACTTTGGTGCTGTCCTATGGTGCCCTACGTGTCGTGCAAGCGTGAGGGATTCCCGCTGTAGGGTGTTGCAATATGTCCATGGTTTGCTTATTATTTGTGTTGCGTGAGTGACTGAAACACAAACACGGATAAGTGGGACATGGCATATGGGAATAAAGAGGACTTGATACTTTAATGCTATGGTTGGGATTTACCTTAATGATCTTTAGTAGTTGCAGATGCTTGCTAGAGTTCCAATCATAAGTGCATATGATCCAAGAAGAGAAAGTATGCTAGCTTATGCCTCTCCCTCATATGAAACTGCAATAGTGATTACCAGTCTTGTTAACAATTGCCTAGGACAATTGCGCACACCGATCCACCATTATTCCACACTCGCTATTTATAATATTTAGTAATATATTCTAGCTTTATGATAACAGCACCTACTTTCATATTTTAGCTCTCCGATATCATGCAAAGTTATCCTCTTCATACCCACAACGTAGTTTTATTTCTCGTTTCTAGTTGGAAGATAACGTTCGGTGTACGTAGAGTCGTATCAGTGGCAGATAGGGCTTGAGAGAATATTGATCTTACTTTTAGCTCCTTCTGGGTTCGACACTCCATACTTATCACTTCCACCTTTGGGAATTGCTATGATGATTCCCTGCACTTGGGGATTCTCAACAGCCGCGTTCAGCACACATGTGCCACCTCTAGACGTCCAACCTGGAGGGGCGACACTGGTGGCCTCAGCATCGGGGGCCGATGAGCTTGCGGCCCTGATCTCAATTGGCCGTGATGCTGAGGCCACCCTCTCCGAGTGCTGACGCACCGGAGAACGGGCCGCGAGAGTCGGCCCCACCACCAGCTCGCCGCCAGGCGGCGGCACCAGCGACGCTTCTGGTCGGCTGCTCTGCGCATCAGCAGTCGGCACGCATGGAGCTGCCTCCATCTCCAAGACGACGGGGCCTTCGCCCTCCCTCTCCATGACCGGCTGGTCATCGCCGGCTCCTGCAATCGGCGCCTGGCTCTCCGGCGCGGGTGGCACAATACTTAGTGTGATGACGAACAATGAAGCGCGGCTGCAGGCCGCCTCTGCCTCCCACGCTTTGGCATTCGCATCCGCCTGCTCCTTGGCCGCAACGTCAGCCTAAGCCTTAGCTGCCGCATTGGCTTCTGCCCGCGCCGCCTTGGACGTGTCTGCCTTGGCCGCCTCCGCCTTCTCCCGCTCCGCCTCCTCGCGCGCCTCCCATGCGTTCCGCTCTATCGCTGCCTGGAGCTCGGCGCGTGGGTCCACCAGACAGTGCTCCACGGAGCCGTCCGCCGCCCCAACCACTGAAGCTGACGGGGCCCTTGAAAGAGAGAGCGGGGCCCTATGGAGGCACGACAACATGAATCAATAAGAAGACTAGAAGAAAGGAAAGTAAGCTCAAAAGCAACAATGGAAAGGTCGAAGTACTCACCCAGACACTAGCGGGAGTCTCTTCGGGGTCTTCTGGAATTTCGCCACCTTCGCGGCGGCCGTGTTCTTGGGCTTCTTCGGCCGACTGCCAAATAGCAGCTAGTCGGCTCGGCACTTCGATGCGCCACCCAGTGCAGTCGGCGCAGCTGAGGAGCTCGCGCCTGTCTTATCGGCGCCACGCGGGCGACACGACACGTCCTCCTCCTCATCGTCATCCGGCTAGTCCTCAAGGCCACCTCCTCTAGAGCCGACTGCTCCACCACCACCACCCGTGGCGTCATCTTCTTCCATGGCGGCCGCCCCCAAGTCAGGGTCCTCCACGTTGCTCCTCGAGCGGTCCGGCGCATATTGGTGGCCCGGCTCTAGGGCATCGACGACCAATTGGGTCGAGAAGACCTGAACCATGGCCGACTGATCGGACGGCAAAGGAAGAACTCGAACAAGCAAAGAAGAAAAGAAATTACAAAACTCACCATGGGCAATGGGTGTGCCCGGTCGTACGGCTGCTTGCCAAACCGCCAGTCCTTCTCCGACAACTTGCGGTTGGAGAAGAAGTTCACTAGGCGGACCACCTCCACATCCGGCAGCTCCCGCGTGCACATCCGGCACGGGTCCTGGTGCCCACTCATGCTGCTGATGATGTGGGGGCGGGCATGGAGGGGAAGCACTCGGCGCGCCATGGAGGGGAAGCACTCCATGCTGTTGTTGAGGCCCTCCAACTCCATCATCACCTTAAGTCGGCCGAGGGCGGTGGTGGAGGCGGCCGATAGGGAACTCGGCTTGGAGTGCCAGTTGGGGTGCGGTTCGGCAGGAGGGTCGGCTACATAATCCGGCAGGTTGATGTAGCCCCTCGATGGGTGCACGTTCTTGATGTAGAAGTCAGATTTCTACCACAGCTTGGCCGACTGCAGCAGGGAGACATGAGGGAAGCGGTTCCCGGCACTAGGACGTCGCACCGCCATGCAGGCTCCACAATGAGCCACCTGGCCCTTGGCGGCGGTGCCGAGCTTGAGGTAGAAGCACTCTGCCCAGAGCTCGAGGGTGGGGAGAGTACCAAGATATCCTTTGCAGAAGGTGAGGAAGGCAGACAGCAGCACCATCGTGTTTGGCGTGAGGTGGTACGGCTCGACTCGGTAGAAATTGAGGAAGGAGCGCAGGAAGCTGCTCACGGGAAGGCCGAAGCCGCGAAGGAAATGGGACCGGAAGACGACGTATTTGCCCTCCTCCGGCGCCAGCGAGATTTCCGCTTAGGGGGGGCACGCACCTTCACATGCGTCTTCGGGGCAGCTGCCATGTTTGATGAAGAAAAGAGAGGTGGTCTTCATGGACGTTGGAGCTGTCCCAGTCGTCGGCCCGTGCGCGTGCCATGGGCTTTGGTGCTTGACGGAGGCGCAGTGCGGTGACGACGGAGCAAGGAAGCCACGGCGAGAAGGTGCCCGGGGACAATGGGCTGCGGCAGCGCCACGGCAAGAGGAAGGGGTGCTGCGGCAGCGGAGAAGGGAAGAAGGAAAAGAGCAGGGGGAGAGGAGGGCGCACGTGCGTCAGCCGCCCCCTCCTCCCCCATTTATATTCCCAGGCGGCGGAGCCGAGGGGGCGAGAACGTGGGGGGTCGTGGGATTAACCGCGCCCACTCCCCCCACGATCCCACGTTTTACGGCGCCGTACCGGCGTGTATTTACTGCGCACGGAAGCTCAACCGTCTGCCTCAGCCGCAGCAGATCCGCGCGCGTGTCGAGGCCCTATAGTGGCGGGCCCCAGCCTGTGGTGATGTCCCGTCACGCACGTGGGCTGGTAGGCCGGGCCTGGTGTAGCACGCAAGATGGGATTCTATCCCAATCATGTGGCGAACTCATGATTGGGGCACAACCGCATTTCGAGCGCATAGCAAGGTGGATATCATTACAACATAGCATGTACTGAATAGATGAGAATACAAGGTAAAGGCTTACACTCGCCACAAGCTACAACATCAATACAACATTTCATCAATACATAGCAATCATCATACAGAAGAGCAGGATCCGACTACGGATGAAATCAAACAAAAAAGAAGAACGACATCCACCCTGCTAGCCCAGGCTCCCCCGACCCAGAACCTATTTCCCTTGATCGAAGAAGAAGAAGAACTCCAAAAGCAATCAAGAATCACACTCTCGTCAAAGCATCGCTTTACCTGTACCTGCAACTATTGCTGTAGTAAACTGTAAGCCACGAGGACTCGGCAATCCCAATTACCATGGGTATCAAGACTAGCAAAGCTTAATCGGTATGGAATGGATAAGTGGTGAGGTTGCAGCAGCGCTAAGCATTGTATGGTGGCTAACTTACGAGTACAAGAATAAGATGAGAAACTACGCAACGGTCGCAAACTAGTAACGATCAATAAGTGATCATGAACTACTTACGTTCAAACATAACCCAACTAAGGGAGTCCTGGATTAGGGGGTCTCCGGACAGCCGGACTATATCCTTTGGCCGGACTGTTGGACTATGAAGATACAAGATTGAAGACTTCGTCTCGTGTCCGGATGGAACTCTACTTGGCGTGGAAGGCAAGCTAGGCAATATGGATATGGATATCTCCTCCTTTGTAACCGACCTTGTGTAACCCTAACCCTCTCCGGTGTCTATATAAACCGAAGGGTTTTAGTCCGTAGGACAACAACCATAACATACAATCATACCATAGGCTAGCTTCTAGGGTTTAGCCTCTCTGATCTCGTGGTAGATCTACTCTTGTACTACCCATATCATCAATATTAATCAAGCAGGACGTAGGGTTTTACCTCCATCAAGAGGGCCCGAACCTGGGTAAAACATTGTGTCCCCTGCCTCCTGTTACCATCCGGCCTAGACGCACAGTTCGGGACCCCCTACCCGAGATCCGCCGGTTTTGACACCGACATTGGTGCTTTCATTGAGAGTTCCGCTGTGCCGTCGCCACCAGGAAGGATGTCTCATCTCGTCTTTAAAGACAACACTGTTGCTGAGGGAGCTTTGGCTATCGGCCAAACTCTCCGGCTAGGTGGTTTTCTTATGACCGCCTATTCGGCCGCTGCGCCGACGATGACTTCTTGGGTCATCGAAAGCAATCTTCACGTCAACTCAGAACTCGCCGAGCAGTTAGATCCAATGGAGCTCTCTTCCCTGAACGAGCTCTTGGATCGCATCGCCGCCCTGGGAGTCGCTACAGACTACGATCAGATTGGGCCTAAACCCGATCTGAGAGAGATCAACTCTCCCCAGGTCACCCATCACATTGCAGTGGTGGAGGAACAATGCGGCAACCCTTCATCTATCTTAAGCACTAGCTATGTCCGGATTCCTGATCCCTCCAAGCCAGATACCCGCGGAGGGGAGGACGTCACTCAAGACCTGAACCTAGAGTCAGGCAGCGAGCTAGATTTATTGGAAAACATCCAAAAATCCAAACCTCCGAGTGCCCCTGACTCTCAGATTGAGTGAGGATTCGGGTTCAATTCCACCCACCCGCCCAAACATAAGTGACCTATCCCAAATTAGGAAAGAGGCCGATGAAACAGTACACCATTACTGGGCCAGATTCCTCCTGGTCATGAACAGGATAAAGGACTGCCGCGAGGAAGACGCAATTTCATTATTCTGCAATAATTGCACGGACAAGGGAATCCTCAACGCCATAAGTCACCGCGAAATTACACGCTTTGCCAACTTGGTGTCCATAGTACGAAAGTACTGTGCGATGGAAAGCGCCTGGAAAACCGAAATAAAATTTGGGGATAATCCGGCCCTGAATACAAACCCAATCCGAAATAAAAGGGTGCATTATCGCAATACACCTGGGTTAACTACCATAAAGCAAAAGCCCTCTACGGGGCAAGGAACCGTACTGGAGGGATGGCTCAACGGACCCTACAAAATTCATAGTACAGCGGATGCAATACCAACGCACAGCCTTAGAGCATGTTGGATACTCCGGTAGGTGGCCAAAAGTGGTGAGGATCTACTCCTCCCAAATACCACAGAGCACCATCCCGTGGACAACAATACGGTGTTAACGGTCTTTGAGACCTTCGCGTCAAATAATAGACGCAAGCAAACACTCCGCAGCATGGCCGAAATCTGCCACGTAGCAGAAATAAATCCTTGGAGTGACACGGCTATTACCTTCAATGCCAGTGACGAACCCAAATTCCGAACAGCCCGAGCACCAGCCGCACTGGTCCTCAGTCCAACCGTGGACGGCTTTCGACTCACCAAGGTACTCATGGACGGTGGCAGCGGATTAAACCTCATCTATGAGGAAACTCTTCAAAAGATGGAAATAGACTGGATCCCCATTGAGCAAAGTAGCACAACCTTTAGAGGAATCATCCCCAGTCGGGAAGCACGCTGTGCTGGGAAAATCACACTAGATGTGGTATTCGGCATGCCGGATAATTACAGGTCCAAAGAAATTACATTCCAAGTGGCCCCGTTCAGCAGTGGATACCACGCTCTATTAGGGCGGGAGGCGTTTACAATCTTCCAAGCCATACCCCATTCCGGGTACATGAAGCTCAAAATGCCCGGGCCCAACGGAATCATCACTCTGGCTAGTGATCCGGACATAGCACTCCACGCCGAAAATAAGACAGCCGCACTGGCCCTCGAGGCACTATCCGAATCCCTAGCGGCCGAGGAACTAACTGCGCTGCGCTCCACGGTGAATAGGGACGACGTGATACTCGATAAAAGATCCAAGTCCACCTCCTTTAAACCGGTGGACGAAATAGTCAAATTCCAAGTCCATCCAACGGACCCTACAAAAACAGCTTCCATCGGGGCACAATTAAACCCTGATGTCGACGCCGCACTGCGAGAGTTCCTACGCGAGAATTGGGACATTTTTGCCTGTCACCCTTCAGACATGCCAGGAATCCCACGCAGGCTAGCTGAGCACAGCCTAAATATCCTAAAAGGATTCAAGCCAGTCAAGCAGGCTCTTCGGTGTTTCTCCGAACCTAAGAGACAAGCCATGGGAGAGGAACTAGCCAAGCTATTGGAGGCCGGATTCATCAGAGACATAAAACATCCGGACTAGCTAGCAAACCTGGTGATTGTACCAAAGAAGGACAAATCCTGGCGCTTGTGCGTCGATTTTAAGGACCTTAACAAGGCCTGCCCAAAGGATCCCTTCCCCCTCCCCCGCATCGATCAAATCATCGACGCTACCGCAGGACACGATTCATTGTGTTTCCTTGACGCATACTCCGGCTACCATCAAATTAAAATGGCAGAGCCAAACCAAGCCGCAACGGCATTCATCACACCATACGGCCCATTCTGCTTCAACACAATGCCCTTCAGGCTCAAAAACGCCGGCGCAACATATCAGCGCATGATTCAGACATGTCTGGCAAACCAGATCGGCAAAACAGTGGAGGCATACGTAGATGATGTGGTCGTCAAAACCAAGCATGTCGAATCTCTAGTAGACGACTTGAGGCTCACATTCGATAACCTCCGGACATATGACATCAAGCTCAATCCAGAAAAATGCGTTTTCGGCATACCAGCCGGAAATCTCCTGGGATTCATTGTCTCCAGTAGAGGTATTGAAGCTAATCCGGCCAAAATCCGAGTGTTGTCACAGTTGGCTCCCCCAACAGACCTCAAACAAATACAAAAAATTGACCGGATGCGTGGCGGCTCTAAGCCGCTTTATCTCCCGCTTGGGAGAAAAGGCATTACCCCTTTATCGCCTCCTCCGGCGCACCGAACACTTTGAGTGGATGGATGCCGCCACGGCCGGACTCAATGAAATAGAAGCCATATTGGCAACAAACCCAGTCCCGGCCGCGCCAAACATTGGCGAACCAATGCTATTATACGTTGTGGCAACTCATCAAGTAGTAAGAGCAGTGCTCGTTGTCGAGCGAGAAGTGGACGGACACAAATTCCCCCTTCAAAAGCCGGTTTACTATGTGTCCACTGTCCTTACTCCATGCAAATCACGGTACCCGCATTATCAAAAGATAGCGTACGCGGTATTTATGGCATCCCGGAAGTTGCGACACTACTTTCAAGAGTGTTCGATAACGGTAGCCTCGGAAGTTCCACTTAACGATATTATAAACAACCGCGACGCGACGTGCCGGATTGCCAAATGGGCCATTGAGCTCCTCCCATCCGACATAACTTACAAGCCACGGCGAGCTATTAAGTCGCAAGTTTTGGCTGACTTCGTCGCCGAGTGGACGGAAGCCGAACTCCCTAAGGAGTACGGCACATATTCAAACTGGATCATGCACTTCGACGGCTCCAAAATGTTGGCTGGTCTGGGGGCTGGCGTCATTTTAACGTTCCCAACAGGAGATACAGTTCAATATGTACTACAGATAATGTATACGGACTCCAACAACGCAGCCGAATATGAGGCCCTTCTACATGGTCTCCGGATGGCAGTATCCATGGGCATTCAACGCCTAGAGGTGCGCGGGGATTCGAACCTCATGATATCCCAAATAAATGGAGACTTTGATGCCAAGGATCCGAAAATGGCAGCTTATCGCAATGCCATCCTAAAAATGCCAGCTTGGTTCAAGGGGCTCGAATTTCACCATGTGGCTCGGGAAAACAATCAGGCGGCGAATATCCTCGCCCGCATCGGCGCAAAACGTGACGCGGTCCCTCCCAACATATTTCTGGAAAGGCTCTTCAAGCCATCCATAGCATGGGAAGGGGACACCGGTAACAACAGTCCGGACCCGGCCAAAATACCCGATACCGAACTCTCTGACACAATCGGAGGCTCCGCCACCGAAATAACACATTCAGCCCACAAAATAATGGCCATTATTGCCCCGTGGACAGAACCATTCCTGGCCTACCTAACTAGACAGGAACTTCCGGAAGACCAAAATGAGGCACGCTGCATAGTGCGGCGATCCAAGGCCTACAGGGTCCATGAGGGAGAATTGTACAAGAAAAGCACTACCGGAGTCCTTCAAAGGTGCATCTCCAAAGAGGAAGGGCGGAACCTTTTGGCAGAAATTCACGCCGGACTCGGCGGTCATCACGCCGCAGCCCGGGCTCTTGTAAGCAAGGCCTTACATACATGATTCTATTGGCCAACGGCCCGGGCAGATGCACAGGACTTGGTCCAACGTTGCGCCGGTTGCCAGTTCTTTGAAAATCAAAGCCACATGCCACCCACCGCCCTCCAAACAATCCCCATTACATGGCCCTTCGCGGTTTGGGGGCTTGACATGGTTGGACCCCTTAAAGGGGGAACCCACAAGAAAAAAATACTTATTGGTCATGGTGGATAAATTCACCAAATGGATAGAGGCTAAACCAGTTAAAACAGCCGAATCCGGACCGGTGATAGATTTCATATCCGGGGTTGTACACCATTACGGCGTCCCCCATAGCATCATCACTGATAACGGCACGAACTTCACGGCCGACGAGGTAAAACTCTGGTGCAGCAAAATGGGCATCAAGCTCGATTATGCTTCAGTCTATCACCCACAAACCAACGGTCAAGTCGAACGAGCAAATGGTCTTATAATGAGCGGCATTAAACCCAGATTTGTGCGTTCCTTAACGGAGTCTGACACGCACTGGGTAGAGGAGCTCGACTCCGTACTCTGGGGGCTGCGGACCACGCCAAATCGTAGTACCGGATATACACCGTTTTTATGGTGTATGGCGCAGAGGCAGTCTTGCCCTGTGACATAATTCATGACTCACCTCGAGTGCGCATGTACGAAGAAAGAGAAGCCGAGCTTGATCGGCAGGACAGTCTGGACACCTTGGAGGAAGAGCGCAATGTAGCCAAAGCCCGTTCCACATTTTACCAGCAACAGGCTCGCAGATACCAAAGCAGAGAAGTATGGGCCAAAACTTATAATGTTGGTGAACTAGTTCTACGACTGCCGGATAAGAAAAAGAACAAGCTCGAGCCCAAATGGGAGGGTCCCTTCATTATCGACCAAGTTCTGACCGGTGGAGCGTACCGACTGCGGGATGCATCAACTAGTTGACTCGAGCCGAACCCATGGAACGCAGCCAGGCTTCGAAGATTCTACGCCTAGCATCGGACTCTACGTTAGTCCCCTCCCTTTGTCCATTTTCTGCATATGCATCATCTGTCTTGTTTCCCTTTCTTTCTTTTTCTTATTATTTCTTTAGGCCCTCAAGGGTCACCTTGTGCCTCACTTGTACATTACAGATGCGCTAGCCGCACTCTCCATACCTGGGGGCTTCTTTCACAGAAGCTTAAATTATTTACCTGGGCCTCGCGCCCAACACA
The DNA here is from genome assembly GCF_002162155.2 of Triticum dicoccoides. Classification (NCBI taxonomy): domain Eukaryota; kingdom Viridiplantae; phylum Streptophyta; class Magnoliopsida; order Poales; family Poaceae; genus Triticum; species Triticum dicoccoides. The sequence goes on from NC_041382.1 coordinate 224,068,868, forward strand.
TGTGTTATACTTCCACATGTACCTTTTTTCACCATTATATGCATCAATATGACTTAAGTTTTGGCCAAGCTGGGTTGCCTGGCTCTTGTATTTATGCCCTACATTCCCGTTAATTCGGCTAGGGCATAAGGGGAGCACCTCTGCGATTGTTACCGCCGGGTCAGCCGGATGTGTACCTTAGACTGGGTGAAGCCGAAAGCTAGAGTTCTTAAGAGAATATTCGGTCGGTGAACAAAAGATGACTTTTATTTATTATCCATATCTGCCCCCAGATGCTTTTCTGCACTTCTTATCGCAGTCCGGACATGCACTTTAGGGCATGCTTACCCATGGAAAGGAAGCCTTAACGGAACTATTCTTCCTGGAAGATGTTTCTTACTACCCACGTAATATAACATAACTAGTTGGGCACTTGTCTGATAAAGCACTAATGACCCCTACGCCCGGTCTCCACGCATGCCTCGGTTCTTACATAACCGAGAGGGTATTCGGATACACTCCGGACCGTCGGGTCCCGAGGTTGAAGCGAAAAGTCCGCCACGACAAACGATCTACAATCCGACTAGAAGGCATTATACATGTCACTTTAAATTACATAGTCAATTTGACTGGTTGAATTCCTCTTCAATACCATCCAATAGGCTGTCTAGTCTATAGTCCTATTGGGAATACTTTGCGGCCAATTCTACTTGGCCGTACACTAAGCTCAAAGGGGTCTCCTTCCCATCGGGCCCCACATGTCTGACTTCGGCCATGTGGTACGGGTCAGCCTTCGTGTACCGTGTCTTCACCATTGCTCAGGCTTCCCTAGTGCCCTGACGGCAGGCCGATATCTTCCATAATCGGAAGCGCCGCCGCGCTCCCTTCAGCTTTTCTGCAAGCTCTCCAAGGCCTTCGGGTATGGAGACGGATGGCCACAAGGCCTGGGCGACGCCTTGCATCACCTGCCGAACTCGTTCGTGCAGCTGTGAGAGCTCGGGAAGAAGGTCACCCGTTGAACCGGGCATTTCCTCGGTAGGACGACCTGTTAGCATACCTACAGACATAACTCTGTCAGCCAGCTTCCTCGCCGAACTCTTTTTCAAAGTTCGTTCAAGCACTTACTAAATATGCCGCGTCGAAGCCGCCGATTCTCCTTAACAGAGTCCGACAGTTGGGCACGGACATATTTTAGTTCCACGCCCAGCTTGGTGTTGGCATCTAGGAGATCATTCTTCTCCCGTCTCACCCTCGTAAGCACACTCTCACCGGCCTTCAGCTGGCGTAGGAGTTGTCGCTTATCCGGATTTACTCCAGCATCATCTGCAATTTTATCGTCAGATCTGCATATACGCCGCATCCTATATGACACTTATCATTCGAAGGATATATTACAAGAGGGGGTCTCTTTGGGCTCCCCCGCCATGGCCAGTGCGACCTGAAGTTGGGCTCGACACTCTTCCAGCTCCTGGGACAGTTGAGTATTCTTTTCGGTAAGAACCTGCATAACAAATGATCCTTAAATCAGTTATTCTAACTGTTTCAAGTCTCAGGGGCTACTGATATATATAATCACCAAATTTTCTCACCCGTATGTCTTTTACATACTGCTCCGTGGCTCTGGCTAGACCATTTTGAGCGGCACGGAGGTACGCATCTCTCGAGTTGAAGGCATGCAATGCCTCTTGGGAGAAACAAGCATCACGAAGAACAGTCCGGCGACTCCTGTGGTTCATGGCACTTTCCACCTCGGAATTGGTGGCAGACAGTTTATCCGCATCCTCTGTCGGAGGAGCGCCCGGCGCACGCCTCGTATTCGTTCCCGCCTCCGAATCCGGCCTTGGAGCCTAGCTGGTGAAGGCGCGATTAGTAGCCTCTCCGGGTATAGTCCGGCGAGCGCTCTTTTTCCTGAAAAGAAGGCATGGGCATTAATATGCCTCTGAGAATAATGTCTTGTAATAAATACGGCGCGCCGTACTACTGTGTTGGCGTATCAATTCGGACTGCAGGTATTTTCAGCCTGCCTGACCTCACGGCCCCTTGTTGGCTAGTCGCCACAGGCTCGGCCTTCCGCCTCGAGGACCTCCCCTACAAAACATGGCTGTTATACGGCAATCAAAAACATGCAAGGACAGATCCCTTTTCAAAGTACCGGGACTTCGGTCTCAGTCACCTGTGAGGCTGGAAGTAGCCCAGGGTAATCGGCCGTAATGGCCACCAGAGCGTTGTCATTACTCAATTAGTAAAATACCCCATCGATCAGCTCCACAAATATGTCCGGATCCTCCTGGGAGGCTGGGTCAAGAGACCGTCCAGGGTCCTCGAGTTGTGGAGGGGGGTTGTTTATCTCCCTTACAGCCTAGCGCAGCTCCTGCGTTGAAATCGCTAGACTGAATACTTAACTACGGGAATACGAAATGGATGGGCGAGAAAAAGTCTCCGCTTACCCAGCTCGGAGGATTGTACATAGAAAATCCGCCCTGCGGGTTGACACGAAGGAATTCCTCCTCTTCTCCCTTGTACAAAGAGGATAAGATCTTTATTAGATCAGCAACCGATCCCGGCCCTTTACGGCCATGGCGGGTGGCGTCATCCTCCCCGTTGAAATCCCACATGGGGTGGCCTCTATATTGAAGCGGCTGCACCCCTCGCATAATACATATGGCCATGACCTCCATCATGGTCAATCCGGATCGAGCTAAAAACTTATCCAGCTCATCAGGTAAAGAACGTCCCTGTCATCTTCCTCCAGGGAGCTCCATGGATGCCAGCTCCGGCGCTTCTTCAAAGGGGCGTTGTTGAACTCAGGAAGGCCGATTCTAATAGGATCCGGGAGGGGAACATCTTCTATATAAAACCATTTTGAAGGCCAGTCTTCGGACGTCTTCTTTGGGGTCCCGGACAGGTATCCGGTTCCGACAATACGCCACACTTCGGCTCCGCCCACTTGATATATTGACCCCTTCTGAGAACGAGGCACAAGGCAGAACAACTTCTTCCACAGAGTGAAATGAGCCTCACATCCCAAAAACAACTCGCAAAGGGCTACGAATCCCACAATATGCAGCATGGAGGCAGGCGTAAGGTTGTGCAACTGGAGGCCGTAGAACTCCAGGAGCCCCCGGAGAAACGGATGAATTGGAAATCCAAGCCCTCTTAACAAATAAGGGACAAGGCATATCCGCTCTCCCTTGGAGGGATTGGGAAGGCTCTCCGCTTGCTCTCCACCATTATAGGTGGCGAGCCCGGCTCGAACCGAGACCATGTACGCTGGGGGAAGAAATCCCTTGGTCTGAAGCATCACTAATTTGCTGTGCGGGACGGAACATCTCTCCCAATCTCTAGGCTTGGGGCTAGGGGAGCGAGAGGAGGAGCTGCGTCAACCGGCCATGATGGAATGGATCTTTGTCGAATGCGCTCTGATGAAGGCTCGCCAAGGGAGGATGGTGTGATTTGGATCTGAATCCTCGTCTTTGTAATAGGCAGCTCATTCACACAGCTAGGAGGGTAAATGTAAAAACACCCTGGCTCTTCACATTCGCTTGACACGTGGAAAGTGGTCATTATTGGGCGTGGAAGCCAAGGAGTGCAACATTCACAAGAGGTCAGACACTATTTCGACAGGTACACGGAATTTGGAGAGGAACCCGCCTTGCAATGCCGAAAACAATACTGCGCGCCAGACTCATCATCATTGAAGCCTGGTTTGGGGGCTGCAGAGGGAGTCCTGGATTAGGGGGTCTCCGGACAGCCGGACTGTTGAACTATGAGGATACAAGATTGAAGACTTCGTCTCGTGTCCGGATTTGACTCTACTTGGCGTGGAAGGCAAGCTAGGCAATACGGATATGGATATCTCCTCCTTTGTAACCGACCTTGTGTAACCCTAACCCTCTCCAGTGTCTATATAAACCGAAGGGTTTTAGTCCGTAGGACAACAACCATAACATACAATCATACCATAGGCTAGCTTCTAGGGTTTAGCCTCTCTGATCTCGTGGTAGATCTACTCTTGTACTACCCATATCATCAATATTAATCAAGCAGGACGTAGGGTTTTACCTCCATCAAGAGGGCCCGAACCTGGGTAAAACATCGTGTCCCCTGCCTCCTGTTACCATCCGGCCTAGACGCATAGTTCGGGACCCCCTACCCGAGATCCGCCGGTTTTGACACCGACACCAACCGTGTTCTCCTCTCGAACTTCCCCGAAAAGAGACAATCACAGTTACGCACGCGGTTGGTGTATTTTAGTTAAGTTTACGTCAAGTCTACTACAACTGGATATTAACAAATTCCCATCTGCCACATAACCGCGGGCACGGCTCTTGAAAGTTTAAACCCTGCAGGGGTGTCCCAACTTATCCCATGACAAGCTCATGATCCGTGGAGACAATCCTCCATTGTGGGACACCCGATCAGACACGGAATCCCGGTGCACAAGACATTTTGACAATGGTAAAACAAAACCAGCAAGACTGCCTGATGTGCCGACAAATCCCGATAGGAGATGCACATATCTCGTTCTCAGGGCACACCGGATGGGACAAGCTACGAGTAAAACCAACCCTCAAGTTTCCCCGAGGTGGCCCCATAGGCTACCTGATTCGGACCAACACCCAGAGGAGCACTGGCCCGGGGGGTTGAATTAAGAAATCCTCAGGGTCCGGAAAGTCCCTTTGTAGGTTTTAGTTGTTATTAGGCAAATGGTAAAACCAATGTTGGGCCTTGCTAGAAGAGTTTTATTCAAAGCAAACTGTCAAGAGGGTCCCATACCCCTCATCGTGTTAGGGACACAAAATCAAGGAACATAACACCGGTATGACAGAAACTAGGGCGGCAAGAGTGGAACAAAACACCAGGCATAAGGCCAAGCCTTCCATCCATTACCAAGTATATAGATGCATTAATTAAATAAGAGATATTGTGATATCCCAAGAATATCCATGTCCCAACTTGGGACAACCTGCAACTGCACCCGCAACTAGCAATGCTATAAGAGGGGCTGAGCAAAGCGGTAACATAGACAAACAACGGTTTGCTAGGAAGGGTGAAAAGGTCAGAGGCTATCATGGCAATTTGAGAGGCTTGATAAACAAGTGGTAGGTAGCGCGACATAGCGATATCATCGAGACAACTAGCATAGCAAAGATAGTAGTGAGATCCAAGGTGACGGTCATCTTGCCTGAAATCCCGCTAGGAAGAAGACCGAGTCCATGAAGAAGACGAACCAACGTAGCCGAATGGATCCTCACAATCGCAATATCACGGGAACTATCGAGAAGAAGCAAACAACATGGTAAACAACCATCACATAAACATGGCATGATGCACAACCAAGAATGATGCATGTCTGGTTTAAAGAGGCATGGCATGGTAAAGTGCAACAAACAATACTAAGTTAAGTGGAGCTCAATATGCAACGAGTTGCATATTGAAGAAACACCACATTCATTTATTTAGTTCTCTCCTGTTTATGTACCCAATAATATTAAATGTTGTTTAACATGGCAAGAGGTGAAGCATATGTAAACCAAATATTTAGGCAAGTTAAATGAGGCCGGAAATAACAACCATTCCGGAAAATCCCCATGTGCATATCAAACAACAATTTAAACATTTTAAATGTTGTTATCATGATGCGGATGACACATGCAAGTTTTATGAAAATGTTGACATGAGCATATTATGAAGCATTTGTCATTGTGGCGGAACGAAAGGGGTGCCATGGCAACTACAATGGAAATGGTGCCATGGCAGCATATCCGTTGATCCGACAACTCATTGAGATACTGATGCAAGCGAAAGTGTGCGGGTGTGCGGAACATGCTAGAGATGGTGGGGTTATCTCGGATACCAGGTTCCCACGAGTCGGCGGCAAGGAACGAGTGACAATTCAGACGCGGTGCAAACATGAGCATCTCAATCATCGCAAGCATACGTCCATGGGTTATTGTCTCGGCAGTTAAACCTTTGAAACATGCATTTTCAGAGCGGATCGTGTTCGGCGGTGTAGACGGAAGTAGTGGTTCACGATCAGGAAGAAGTTTACGACGATGGTAGTTGAACTTGCTGACCCGAGGGGGTATTTGGCAGTCTTGTTCTTGTGAAAGTAGTCGTTCACGTTCGTTCAGAGAGTTACTTGATGACTCCAAGCCCTTCACGGTCCACGGTAGTCGTACACGGGTCTTCAGTGATGGTAGGCGTGCACACGTTGTAGTCGAACTTGATGCTTGCGTTACACGTGTCTTCGTCGACAGTAGTGGTACACTAGTCGGAGAGGGACTTGGCGTCGGACTTGCAGCGTTGTGGTACACGTTTCGAAGAGGAAATTGACCGATTCGAATCCCTTCAGGATTGTCGTGGTACTTGGGGTCTTCGGACTTGCCGGTCTCGTCAACTCGAAGAGGTACTTGGCGTTCTTGGCGATTCCAAAGATGGCGGTAGATGTACTTGGTGTCTTCGGGTACTTGACGATTCCGGACGGGGCAACAAAACATAGTCGACCTTGATGTTTTAGTGCTGTAGTGGAATGAACATCCGTGTAGTCTTGCCGGTGTAGGTACTTGCCGAACCCACGAAGGCGTTCTTGGCGTCCCTAGTTGCCGAGTCTTGGCAGCCATAAGAGGGGCAACAAGGACGACGGGTCAGCAGGGGGTGGAGCTCTCGTGGAGGTTGGCCGTGAAGGGGTTGCAGAGGCAACGGGAGAAGATGGCCGGGGCGGGCGTCGATGTTGAAGGCCGGTGGTGCAGAGACGAAGCAGAGGACGGGGAGGCCGGAGGTGCAGCAGCGGCGACAGCATAGCTTGGATGCGAGATTCCAGCAAGGGCAGGGAGGCTGGGAGTGGAGGAAGTGGGGCGGCGCGGAGGAAGGAGAAGGACGGCCGCTGGGCTTGGGAAGGCGCCGGACTTGTTGGATCTCGCGGGGTCCTGGTGGGGCTTGAGGTGACGGAGCTCCGGCGGGGTTGAGCGTGGCCGAAGGAGCATCGGCAGGGCAGCCAAGAATGTAGGGCCAGTGCTCCCACGACATGGCAGCGAGGAGGCAGAGGGGAGCCGACACGGAGAAGGTCGGGCGACGGGTGGACCTCCGGTGGCGGCGGAGCTAGGGCTCACAGGAGCAGGGGCTCGCGGGCGCCATGGCAAGGTCGAGGTGGCGAAGGTCGAACATGGGCGCCGGGGCTGCTGTAGATGACCCTTTCGGGCAGCGTAGGAGTCTAGGCGCGACGCCATGGCGAGGCGCCGGCATGGAGGAGGCGGCGCTCGGCGGTGGGGCTAGCATCAAGGAGACGGGGCGGCATCTGGCGTAATGCGGTTGGGAGGAGGACGAGGGAAGGAGAGGCGGCGAGCGAGGGAGATAAGGAGGGGATCGCGTGAGGGTTAGGTTTAGGAGTGGGCCGTGAGGATGGTCCAGGTGCCATGGGGGTTTGGTGGGCCTAGGGAGGCCGGCCTGGGCTGGGCTTCTCTCTCCCTTTCTCTTATTTCTTCACTCTATTTCAAAGAAACAGAAACTTGGAAGAAATGCCGAGAGACATTGGAGTGGAGTTTGTACATGAAGTTAATTTTCTTGGACTCACAAAAATGAGCTTGATCCAAGAAAAATGGAAATGAACATGTGGGTGAAGTTTGAATCAAACTCATTTGAATTTAGTTCAAATGAGTGTGAGAAGCAAGTAGGTATTCGGTAGGTCCAAAAATGTTGAGAATTTGGGAGGAGCCTTGATAAAAAGATAAAATAATATGAGGACAAGTCTGAGACCAAGAATTGAGATAACAAAGGCATTGGAATTTATTTGCAAGTGTGTCAAAGGAAATTCCACATCAATGGAATATATTATAATAGCTCCATAATTATTAGGAGGATATGTTATAAAGAGAAATCACGATGTGAATTCCCTCAATTTAAATAGATCAAAAGATCTATGGAATTTATTTAGTTGAGTTTTTAAAAATTAAATGACATGATTGATACGTCCATTTTGCATCATGCTTTTATATCGATATTTATTGCATTATGGGCTGTTATTACACAGTATGTCACAATACTTATGCCTATTCTCTCTTATTTTACAAGGTTTACATGAAGAGGGAGAATGCCAGCAGCTGGAATTCTGGGCTGGAAGACGAGCAAATATTAGAGACCTATTCTGCGCATCTCCAAAAGTCCTGAAATTTCACGGGAGCATGTTTCATAATATATAAAAAATATTGGGCGAAAGAAGTACCAGAGGGGGGCCACCCACCATCCATGAGGGTGGGGGCGCACCCTACCCCCCTGGGCATGCCCTCTGCCTCGTGGGCCCTCTGGTAGCCCTCTGATGCCCATCTTCTGCTATATGAGGTCTTTCGTCCATGAAAAAATCATAAGCAAGCTCATGGGACGAAACTCCGCCGCCTCGAGGCGGAACCTTGACGGAACCAATCAGGGGCTCCGGCGGAGCTGTTCTGCCGAGGAAACTTCCCTTCGGGAGGGGGAAATCATCACCATCATCATCACCATCGATCCTCTCATCGGGAGGGGGTCAATCTCCATCAACCTCTTCACCAACACCATCTCATCTCAAACCCTAATTCATCTCTTGTATCCAATCTTTGTCCCAAAACCTTAGATTGGTACCCGTGGGTTACTAGTAGTGTTGATTAATCCTTGTAGTTGATGCTAGTTGGTTTATTTGGTGGAAGATCATATGTTCAGATCCTTTATGCATATTAATACCCCTCTGATTTTGAACACGAATATTCTTTGTGAGTAGTTACATTTGTTCTTGAGGATATGGGAGAAGTCTTGCTATAAGTAGTCATGTGAATTTGGTATTCGTTTGATATTTTGATGAGATGTATGTTGTCTCTCCTCTAGTGGTGTCATGTGAACATCGACTACATGACACTTCACCATTGTTTTGGCCTAGAGGAAGGCATTGGGGAGTAATAAGTAGATGATGGGTTGCTAGAGGGACAGAAGCTTAAACCCTAGTTTATGTGTTGCTTCGTAAGGGGCTGATTTGGATCCATATGTTTCATGCTATGGTTAGGTTTACCTTAATACTTCTTTTGTATTTGCGGATGCTTGCAAGAGGGGTTAATCATAAGTGGGATGCTTTTCCAAGAAAGGGAAGTACCCAAGCACCGGTCCACCAACATATCAAATTATCAAAGTACCGGACGCGTATGAACATGATGAAAACTAGCTTGACGATAATTCCCATGTGTCCTCGAGAGCGTTTTCCTTCATATAAGAGTTGGTCCAGGCTTGTCCTTTGCTACAAAAAGGATTGGGCCATCTTTCTGCACCTTATTTACTTTTACTATTTGTTACCCATTACAAATTACCTTATCACAAAACTACCTGTTACTGATAATTTCAGTGCTTGCAGAGAATACCTTACTGAAAACTGCTTATCATTTCCTTCTGCTCCTCGTTGGGTTCGACACACTTACTTATAAAAAAGACTACGATAGATCCCCTATACTTGTGGGTCATCAAGACTCTTTTCTGGCGCTGTTGCCGGGGAGTGAAGCGCCTTTGGTAGGGGGAATTTGGTAAGGAAAAATGTATATAGTGTGCTGAAATTTACTGTCACTTGTTACTATGGAACATAATCCTTTGAGCGGCTTGTTCGGGGTATCTTCGCCCCAACCATTAGAGCAAAGAGTTGCTCCTCAACCTACTGAACCTACTGAAAATGTTTACTTTGAAATTCCTTCAGGTATGATAGTGAAACTTCTAGCTAATCCTTTCACAGGTGATGGCACATTGCATCCCGATTTGCACCTAATCTATGTGGATGAAGTTTGTGGATTATTTAAGCTTGCAGGTATGCCCGAGGATGTTATCAAGAAGAAGGTCTTCCATTTATCTTTGAAGGGAAAGGCATTGACATGGTTTAGGCTATGTGGTGATATGGGATCATGGAACTACAACCGATTGGAATTGGAATTTCATCAGAAGTTTTATCCTATGCATCTTGTTCATCGTGATCATAATTATATATATAATTTTTGGCCTCGCGAAGGAGAAATCATCGCTCAAGCTTGGGGGAGCCTTAAGTCAATGTTATATTCATGCCCCAATCATGAGCTTTCAAGAGAAAATAATATTCAAAAAAATTATGCCCGGCTTTCTCTCGATAATTGCTCCATGCTCGATACTTCTTATACTGGCTCTTTTATGTTGAAGACTATTGAATTCAAATGGGATTTATTGGAAAGAATTAAACACAACTCTGAAGATTGGGATCTTGACGAAGGTAAGGATTCAGGTATAATACCTAAGTTTGATTGTATTAAATCTTTTATGGATACCGATGCTTTCTATGAATTTAGCACTAAATATGGACTTGACTCTGAGATAGTAGCTTCTTTCTGTGAATCCTTTGCTACTCATGTTGATCTCCATAAGGAGAAGTGGTTTAAATATAATCCTCCCATTGAAGTAAAAGTAGTTGCACCAATTAAAGTTGAAGAAAAGACTATCACTTATAATGATCCTGTTGTTCCTACTGCTTATATTGAGAAACCACCTTTCCCTATTAGAATAAAGGATCATGCTAAATCTTCCACTGTAGTTCGTAAGAGTAATACTAGAACACCTACTCCCTCTGAGAAAATTAAAGTTGAACCTAGTGTTGCTATGGTTAAAGATCTCTTGGCCGATAATATTGATGGGCATCTTATTTACTTCTGTGATGAAGCTGCTAGAATTGTTAGGCCTGATACTAAAAATAAACATAGACCTGTTGTAGGCATGCCTGTTATTTCTGTTAAAATACGAGATCATTGCTTCATGGCTTATGTGATATGGGTGCTAGTGCAAGTGCAATACCTCATTCCTTATATAAAGGAATTATGCATGATGTTGCACCTGCTGAGATAGAGGAAATTGATGTCACAATCAAGCTTGCCAATAGAGACACTATTTCACCAGTTGGAATTGTTAGAGATGTTGAAGTCTTGTGGGGGAAAGTTAAATATCCTGCTGATTTTCTTGTTCTTGGCTCCCCACAAGATAACTTTTGCCCCATTATATTTGGTAGACCCTTCTTGAATACTGTTAATGCTAGGATTGATTGCAAAAAGGATGTTGTTACTATTGGTTTGGAGGATATGTCTCATGAGTTTAATTTTTCTAAATTTCGTAGACAACCCCATGATAAAGAATTGCCTAGTAAATATGAAATTATTGGTCTTGCTTCTATTTCCATGCCTCCTAATGATCCTCTTTAACAATATTTGCTCGACCATGAACATGATATGTTTATGAATGAAAGAAGGGAAATAGATGAAGTATTCTTTAAACAAGGACCTATTTTGAAACACAACTTGCATGTTGAAATTATAGGGGATCCTCCTCCAACCAAGGGTGATCCCGTGTTTGAGCTTAAACCTTTACCTGATACTCTTAAATATGCTTATCTTCATGAGAAAGAGATATATCCTGTTATTATTAGTGCTAACCTTTCAGAGCAAGAAGAAAAGAAACTATTGAAAACTCTGAAGAAGCACCATGCTGCTATTGGCTATACTCTTGATGATCTTAAGGGCATTAGTCCCACTCTATGCCAACACAAAATAAAATTGGAGAAAGTCGCGAAACCGGTTGTTGATCACCAACGATGGTTAAATCCTAAGATGAAAGAAGTGGTAAGAAAAGAAATACTAAAGCTTCTGGAGGCAGGTATAATTTATCCCATTGCTGATAGTCAGTGGGCCAGTCCTGTCCATTGTGTCCCTAAGAAGGGAGGTATTACCGTTGTTCCTAATGATAAAGATGAATTGACCCCACAAAGAATTGTCACAGGTTATCGAATGGTAATTGATTTTCGCAAATTAAATAAAGCAACTAAAAAGGATCATTACCCTTTACCTTTTATTGATCAAATGCTAGAAAGATTATCCAAACATACACATTTTTGCTTTCTAGATGGTTATTCTGGTTTCTCTCAAATACATGTGTCAAAAGGGGATCAAGAAAAGACAACTTTTACTTGCCCTTCCGGGATCTTTGCTTATTGACGTATGCCTTTTGGTTTATGCAATGCACCTGCTACATTTCAAAGATGTATGACTGCTATATTCTCTGACTTTGTGAAAAGATTGTTGAGGTTTTCATGGATGATTTCTCCATTTATGGAACTTCTTTTGATGATTGCAGAGATGTGAAGAAACTAATCTTGTCTTGAATTGGGAGAAGTACCACTTTATGGTTAATGAAGGTATTATCTTGGGGCATAAAATTTCTAAAAGAGGTATGAAGTTGATAAAGCTAAAGTTGATGCTATTGAAAATATGTTGTGTCCTAAGGACATCAAAGGTATAAGAAGTTTCCTTGGTCATGCTAGTTTTTATAGGGGGTTCATTAAAGACTTCTCAAAAATCTCCAGGCCTCTGACTAATCTCTTACAAAAAGATATTCCTTTTGTCTTTGATGATTGCGTAGAAGCATTTGAAATACTTAAGAAAACTTTGATTTATGCACCTATTCTTCAGCCACCTGAATGGAATTTACCCTTTGAAATTATGTGTGATGCTAGAAATTATGCTATAGAGGCTGTTTTAGGACAAAGGGTTGATAAGAAATTAAATGTTATCCAATATGCTAGTAAGACTTTGGATAGTGCCCAAAGAAACTATGCTACTACTGAAAAATAATTTTTAGCAGTTGTGTTTGCTTGTGATAAGTTCAGACCTTATATTGTTGATTCTAAAGTAACTGTTCACACTAATCATGCTGCTATTAAATATCTTATGGAAAATAATGATGCTAAACCTAGACTTATTAGATGGGTTCTCTTGCTTCAAGAATTTGATTTGCATATTATTGATAGAAAGGGAGCTGAGAACCTCGTTGCAGACAACTTTTCTAGGTTAGAGAATGTTCTTGATGACCCACTACCTATTGATGATAGCTTTCCTGATGAACAATTAGCTGTCATAAATGCTTCTCGTACTACTCCATGCACTACAAAAAAATATACTTCCGTGATGATACGTGTTTGTCACAGTAGGTCATGTTTTTTGCCATGCATGTACATCCATGACGATTTTATGATATAATCAAGATAGTCATACATGTGCTGTCGTAGAGGTGTTCCATGACATTACCAAAATTATCATCACGGAAGTGTCCACTTCCATGACGATAAATCGTGCGTCACAGAAGTGCTTTCGTCAAGGGTGACCGACACGTGGCATCAACCGTAACGGAACGCCATTAAGCTATCGGGTCTGGTTTTGGATCCAATAACCACTAACAGCCCCGACCAATGGGGATTTTCCACGTGTAAAATCATCATTGGCTGGAGGAAACACGTGTCAGCTCACCATTGGGACATATGTCATCCACTCATTGGACCGAAGGCATCTATGATACGTCGAAACGTGGCATGGCCGAACAGAGGCCCATTCCAGTGAAAAGGCCGACCCATTTGACTTCGTCAAAAGGTGGCGGGCCAGCCCAAGGAAAGCCTATTAACGACATGTTTGCATATAGCCCATTTACAGCCCGAGAACCCAGGGCCCGTCACGACCTATCTGAATTAGGCCCAGTAGCATTATTTGGGCCATCCAATATGATTCCAGCCCATTTTAAGTTCCGGCCCATGTATGTCCCATGACGTCTTTCGGCCCATATGAGGCCCTTTGTAACTCTTGGCCCATTAACGACCCGTGGTGAAACTGGCCCGTGATGAACATTGTATCACTTTATACCCATTAATGGCCCATTAATCCATTGGGCCGTTTGCAACCCATGTTATCTTTCGGCCTTCTCAAGGCCCATTTATTCTTGGGCTCATTTCCAGCATTCAGTTACTTACGGCCCGTTACTGCTATTTTCTGCTTATGGGCCAAATTCAGCCCGTGGTTACAGTCGGCCCGTTTGTGGCCCGTTAATATGTTGGGTCGTTTTCTTAGCGTCATCAAATACGGCCTATTAATGACGGCCTGTTATGGTCGGCACATGAACGGATGACTCCAACTCTAGCCCGTTTACGGCCATAATGCAGTCTATTTTTGGCCCATGTTTGGCCAATCGATCATACGGCCCGTATAAGGCCCATTGATGATACGACCTGTTGGTGTCAAAACCGGCGGATCTCGGGTAGGGGGTCCCGAACTGTGCGTCTAAGGCGGATGGTAACAGGAGGCAGGGGACACGATGTTTACCCAGGTTCGGGCCCTCTTGATGGAGGTAATACCCTACGTCCTTCTTGATTGATATTGATGATATGAGTATTACAAGAGTTGATCTACCACGAGATAATATAGGCTAAACCCTAGAAGCTAGCCTATGATTATGATTGTATGTATATTATCTATCGACTAGCCTGGCCTCGGTTTATATAATGCACCAGAGGTCTAGGATAACAAGAGTCCTAGCCGAATACGCCGGTGGAGAGGAGTCCTTGTCTTGATCGCCAAGTCTTGTGGAATCTTCCTTATATGCGGCAGCTGTCCGAACTGTCCCATGAGTATACGGCCACGGGGGTCCTCGGCCCAATCTAATAGATCGGGAGATGATGCGTTGAGTACCCCCTAGTCCAGGACACCGTCAGTAGCCCCCTGAACCGGTCTTCAAGTTAGGGATGCTCCTCGATTCTTCTGAACTGTTCTTCATTTTCGGCCGTCGGTCTTGAAAACTGGTTCAACAAATCTTCTTATCTTTGATCTTAAGGATTACCGAAATGCATTCGACGAGTTTACATGTCGGGTATCCGAGGAGCCCCTTTAAGTTTCGGGCCTTTATCAATGCCTTGTTATTTTTATGCCACACCTCGGGTTTGAAGTTGTTCCCGGGAGGCAGTGTCCTCTTGCGTCCGAGTTCTAACGCCGGACATCATTCGAGGTATCTTTTGCAGCCGAGCACCAATGCCGGACTGCTTTCCGAGCTCCACCGCCAGAATGTATCTGAGCTCCAACGCCGGACAATGTCCAAACTCCAACGCCGAACTATATCCGGGCTCCAACGTCGGACTATATCTGAGGTGTCATATCACCTTGGTTCAAAAAAGTTGAAGGAGTTTAGCCGAGCTTAATGCTAGAAATGCCCTTTATGGAGCTAGCCACTAGCGCCTGAGCTTTATGCCGGACTACTTCCAAGGTGGTGCACCACCCCGACTGTGGGCCGATTTTTTGTCAATATTTTTGATTGGTGCAATTTATCCTCTGCCGACATATATAGCCAGTAGCCCTCAAGGTGTGTATCGGTTTAAAACCCGAGATGCACCTGAAGGATGACATAAGACCGCTGATCCCAGTAGCCACTGAGACTCAGGTTGATTTGCAAAATTGGCCTGAGGATAAAGTCCTAGCTCGGCAGAATACTTCCGGACACAAAAAGCGGCGTGCTTAGTCCTCGAGACTCAGGTTGGGTGCGGCCGACCAACCTGAGGATCCAAATATCCTCGGAAACTGTATTGCACTTAAAATTTTCTGCGTTGAACACGCAATGCAATAGCCCCCGAGACACTGGTTGGGAGGCAACACCAGATCAGGGGATCGATGTACCCCTTTAATATTTGTAAATAATAAGCCCGAAGCCCAGTAGCCCCAGAGCCTTAATGCGGGCACGGGTGGCCGAATTAAGGATCGATATCCCTAGTAAAATCACAAATTATGTGTAATGACTCTATGTATCCAAGTACTTTACGTCATTAATGCTCGGATCCGCATTGTACAAAACTTTGTTGACCGACCATCGGCTTCCACCTCCTAGGCCAGTAGCCGAGGAGTGTTTGTCCTACTTTATAAAGCCTTTATGAGGGCAAAGATTTACAACAAACAAGGCAATCTAGCCATACGGTTTTATAGACAAAGGTACGCAGAGAGATATGTTATATTACTGTTTAACATAAGAAATGTCTTCCAAAGAAAATAGTCCCGCTATCGGTTCCTTTCTTTGGGTTGTCATGCTAAGCATGATCATGAAACCTCAGCTCTAATGTAAGAGCAAAATATTGAGGATTTAGTTCGGGAGGCCAGTTAATAGCCCCCTGTAGTGTTCGGCGACAGTCGAGATCAAGCCGTAAACACTTCAGCCATTATTATGAATGGACCGTCATTTAACACAGTCATCGGATCACTTACCAGTTTACGCTTATTGTGACAGTCAGTTTTCGGCTTTCTCCACTGAGGTGCTTAACCATGTGAGCTGGAAGCACAATCGCAGTGGTTCTCCCTTTGCACACCTAGCCGAGCAAAGCGGAACGTAGGAGGCAAGCGCAGGAGCCGGGCAACCCAACTATGGACCGAAGACACAATTTGAAACTGATGCATATAGAGCAATATCCGAGAATGTTTTTGCCGAATCTCTAAAGGTATCCGGCGTTGCACTACGAGACTTGTGCTAAAAACACACAAATAGTTTAAAAGTGCCATAGCTTGGAAAACCAAAAAACGCCAGTAAAAACTTGACGTCCGAACAAGATCAAGTGTTCGGTGCCAATCCGAAAATTGGAAGAGAGAAAAAAAATGTGCTTCTGTCGTGTTTTGTCAACGACCAAGAAGAAAACATATTTACCGCTCATATATAAATTTTAAGAGCCCCCAAGTGACTTGGGTAAAAGAATTTTATGTATAATGATTGTATGTACTAAAGTACTTATATCATATCTATGTTCACCCGAACTTTATACGCGTCTTAACCGACCGTCAGCTTCTCCCTCTTCGGTCAAGGGCCGAAGAGTGTTATGTACTCCACCTGTCGAGAATATCGATAGTGTTTCCGATAACTAGGCAATCAGGCCATAAGGCTGTAATAGACAAAACGCGCTCAGGGAACTTATGCTATATTACTGACGAAGTGTAAGAAGCATCTTCGAAGAAAATAGTACCCCCACCGATACCTTTCTTCGGTGGTCATTATTACTATGAGACTTTTGCAATATACTTTTTGTACTCATGAGTTCCGTTGTGTGCCGACCATGATTGAAAACAATACGAGCGCTAGCTTTCGGCTTCACCCAGTCTGAGGTCAGAGCTTGGAGGGCCCGGTCGTGACAATCGCAGAGGTGCTCCCTTTACTCCCTAGACGAACAATCGGGAACGTACGGGTAAGCACAGGAGCTAGGCAACCCAGCTTGCAAATCGCTTAAGTCAATATGGTGCATATTGTGGCGTAATACACGAACAAGGAACAAAGCCGTACAAGTATAATCATATGCAAGAGGAAAAGCTTCATAAAGGAAGCCCCCAAGTAAATGGGGTATTTGAATATGCGCGTCACAAACAAATTTTTGACAAGGAACTTTGTCACAAACAACTTTGTGTCGAAAAGTATAATGCTTGGTCGAACCGAACAAAATTTAAAAATGAAAGTTTTTGAGCATGAAAGCAACTTAGCTGGTTAATGTGCTTGGTGTTGATGATGCAATTCGGGCTTGTGGCGGGACAAGACGCCCATTGATCTGTGACAGATCCGACAAGGTTCGCAGTCCTCGGCATGACCGGGGTCCCATCCCCCAGGCCCGAGGTGTCCGAGCAAGGAGTTCGGCACTTTGGAGTAGTGACCACCTAACGCAGTCAAAATCGATTACCTTCACACATAAAATAGTGTGGTCCAGGAAATAATAATAATATATATAATCCTTGCATAATTGCTTTATGCAAAAATAATTTATTTAAAGAAATGTGGCCTGGCGCCGAAGCCAATGTTGATGCAGGGCGTTAGTGTGATGCAGGGCGTTCCGGGCTCCGGATGCAGCATTCGCCGAACTATGTACGGAAACTGACCGAACCACCATGCGACCATTTTTGATGTGGCCGCCATTTGATAGACCTGTGTATAGATGATGGAACAAACCAGAGTAATAATTCTTTAAGAAAGATAAACCCAACAAGCAAAAATTGTTAGAATTAATAGCACCTGGTTTATTTGTTGTAGCATTCCGAAGAAAAGCGACTCCCAAAAATCAGGGATCGGTCTGCACACCCATTGCCTGATGGGCGATAAAGCGATGGCCTGGTGATGCTGGTAAAGGTTGGCTTGCCGAGGCGAAGCCCTTGGTCCAGCTAACGTGACGAAGCTGGTCGGTTGGTGACGCCGAAGTCATCGGAGTATGTTGATGAAAAGACGGCGAAGCCCCCGGTCCAGCCGAGATGTCGAAGCCTCGATGTCAGCCGATCAGTCGAAGTAGGTCGGCGTGATGGACACCATCTTGAAGAAGCAATAGTGCGGCCCTGCCGATGCAGGTCGTGACATGGTCCATGTTGGCTTGATGAAGTGACCGTGCGGCGACGCCGGTGTGCCCGCTCCGTGTAATCTATGAGGCGGCGATGTTGGTGATGATTTATCCTTCGCGATGCCGGACTCTTGTTCGGCTTGCCGAGATGATGATCCGAAGAAGTTGAGCTCGGCTCAACAAAGTGACGACTTGTCTAGCGCAGGTCAGCAGCCTTGGAGCAATATTGCCGGACTGGTTTGACACCAGTATGATGATGAAGATGACCTCAGGGGAGGCTTGAAAATTTACGGGCACGTGTTTAAAAACAACGCACAATACCCTAGAAGAGAATTCCTCTAAAAAGGTTGTCCAATATCACGTTCATAAAGAAACATGAATTCGGGTCGGATTCATATTCGCGCAGAAAACGGATCCGAAAATTGGTCCACTCATCGAAAGGTTCCCGGAATTTGAACCGTCGGATCGTCGGACTGTTTGAAGACCCAACATTCTCTCTGGGTATGATTTGCAGGTTTATCAGGGGTGCTATGGATCTGACATATTTGGTCCAGAATTTTGTTTAGGCTGGACAGTTCGTCTTTGTTGCCTTTGGAGGGCGGCTTCTGCTGGCCTAGCCGAGAGCTTCTAAATCCGGCATTTACCGCCGTGCTCTTCGGGCTGTCTTCCTTATTCCGGCGCTTATTCTTGCTGCGTCGTGATTTCCCGTTTCCATCCCTGACTTCGGATGTACTTGGGTCGCTGGTGCTGCATCTGTCTAACCAGCTGTCCTTGCCCGCACAAAAACGGGTCATGAGGCTTGTTAATACTGCCATTGTTCTCGGCTTTTCTTGACCGAGGTGTCTGGCAAGCCATTCGTCTCGGACACTATGCTTAAAAGTTGCTAAGGCTTCAGCGTCCGGACAGTCGACTATTTGGTTCTTTTTAGTGAGGAACCTGTTCCAAAGTTTTCGGGCTGACTCACTGGGCCATTGAGTTATATGACTTAAATCGTCTGCATCCGGTGGTCGGACATATGTTCCTTGAAAATTTACCCGAAAGGCGTCTTCGAGCTCTTCCCAGCTTCCGATGGAGTTTTCGGGGAGGCTTTTAAGCCAGTGCCAAGCTGGCCCTTTGAGCTTGAGGGGTAAGTACTTGATGGCATGGAGATCATCTCCTCGAGCCATATGGATATGGAGGATGTAGTCCTCAATCCAGACCCCGGGGTCTATTGTTCCGTCGTACGCCTCTATGTTTACGGGGTTGAATCCCTCTGGAAATTCATGATCCAGCACCTTGTCGATGAAACATCGAGGGTGTGCGGCACCCCCGTATTTGGGTGTACCATGGTGTTCGGATGTATGTTGTATTGTAGTAGGTGGTGGGTGGGTGGCGAATTTCTTCGTCATCTGCGTCCCAATCCTGCCGGACATAGTTCGGCCAGGATCCTCCTGACAAGGAGAGAGACCTTAATGAGTTCAGTATGTCGCCGAAGAGCGAGTGCTGAAAAATATCTGCGGAGGTAAACTCCATGATCGGCGCCCAATCGGATTCGATAGGAACGGGCGCAGGCGGTTCGGAGTCCATGGACGGAGAAGGATCCGGCAGTTTAGCAACACGACTCTCGTGAAGGGTAAGGTCGATATTCGGCTTGATCGCCGCTGAGGATATGGCCTCCGTGAGGGGGTCTATCCACCCGTCCGTGGACGGCGCAACTGGCTCCGAATTGAGGCTCGGAGTGGCTGCCGGTGCAATCTTCTAAACACTCTCTGATGGTAGAGCTAAATCGTACTCATCGTGACCGTGTGGCGCACAAGGCAGGGGCTTGAATCCGTCGAAGATCAAGTCTCCGCGGATATCGACCGTGTAGTTTAAGCTTCCAAACCTGTCCTGGTGGCCAGGGGTGTAACTTTCAATCTGCTCCAGATGGCCAAGTGAGTTGGCCCGCAGTGCGAAGCCGCCGAACACAAAGATCTGTCTGGGGAGAAAAGTCTCACCTGGACTGCATCGCTATCGATGATCATAAGAGCCATCAAGCCTAACGGCGACGACACAGAGGAACTCTCAATGAAAGCACCAATGTCGGTGTCAAAACCAGCGGATCTCGGGTAGGGGGTCCCGAACTGTGCGTCTAAGGCGGATGGTAACAGGAGGCAGGGGACATGATGTTTACCTAGGTTAGGGCCCTCTTGATGGAGGTAATACCCTACGTCCTGCTTGATTGATATTGATGATATGAGTATTACAAGAGTTGATCTACCACGAGATCATAGAGGCTAAACCCTAGAAGCTAGCCTATGATTATGATTGTATGTATATTATCTATCGAATAGCCCGACCTCGGTTTATGTAATGCACCTGAGGCCTAGGATAACAAGAGTCCTAGGCGAATACGCCGGTGGGGAGGAGTCCTTGTCTTGATCGCCAAGTCTTGTGGAATCTTCCTTGTATGCGGCAGCTGTCCGAACTGGCCCATGAGTATACGGCCACGGGGGTCCTCGGCCCAATCTAACAGATCGGGAGATGACATGTTGAGTACCCCCTAGTCCAGGACACCGTCACGGCCCGTAGAAGGCCCATTGTTTCTATGGCCCATAGAAGGGCCATTGTTTCTACGGACTGTAGAAGGCCCATTGTTTCTACGGCCCATAGGAGGCCCAGTGTCACTACAGTAAATATAGGTTTAGACCTGCTAATGGCCCAAGATGATTATAGGCCCACGTTTTGACCCATATGAGTAATGGGCCGGCCTGAAGACCGACAACACTGAGATCCACTGAACCTTCCGGCCTAAATTACAACGAACTGACCAAAGAATAAGCCTAGACTTTACAATAAAGAAATTATGGCATATTACATCCACTGGGAATCAAAGTTTGCTACCGGTGATAATAAAGTGCAACATGACTGCGGATTACATACACTGGGCATCAAAGGTCGCCACCAGTGCATATAAACGCGCTGACAAAAGAATATACAAAACTGAGAGCACTTCAGAAGGCAATAGACCTGGCAAGGTCGGGCCCCACTAGTAGTCAAACAAGCTGATGAGACCTCAGTTGTGTCAACGATAGATGCTTCATCTCTAGCTGTATGGCACCATAGTGCGCAAGGCATTCCCCTGATATCTTCATTACATCTTTGACTTCAAGTCGGAGCTGAGCTGAAGTAAGCCTTTCCGCTTTAAGTTGAGACTGAAGAAGTCGAACTGATTGAGGCAGTGACTGCACAGAGGTTGTCTCACACCTGCTGGTGAGTAGCTTCAACTCACTGTCTTCATCAAGACAGGACCTTGGGGTCATCTCGCTGTCCTCAAGATGGTTTGGCTCACTATCTTTCCTAAAGTTCTGCCTGGCATAAGAGATACGACTCTGAAAGAGAAACAAGGAGACACGTCACAGGTTTCACAATTATATAAGCAAATAAATGGATCTATTCTGCATAAGGAACATGTTTTTACAACTACAATTTAAAACTGGTAGTTGTTGCAAACATCCAATCAGATGTAAACAACAGTGGAGGAAATGATGCGTATCCAAATCTATACTAGAACAAAGTTTGAAGGCTTGAGAAGGATGAACTTACATTACATGTTAACACGGGCTGGACAAAGCCCTTCCCCATGTTGATGGAAGGATAATTCAATAAATTCCCCAAAGAAAATTCTTTATAAGCGTTGCCATTATTCTGCATTTTGCAAAGAGTAAATACAGATCAAATAATATTGGAAGAAATAGAGGATAAGAGCATCTCCAGCCGCGCCCCCAATAGGCCCTCCCCATGTGTTTTTGCCTCGCCGGTGCCGAAAAAATGGCCCACTCGTGCCCCCAGAAGCCCGTTTTTTGCCGGCTCGGGCCAAAACTGGTGTTGGTGGACCCAGGCCGAACCCGGCGCCCTGCAGGGTGCCTGGGGGTGCCGACACAAGCGAAAAGGTCGCATGGGTCCGCCCTGTCGGCGAGTCGACCGCCTCTTCCCGCTGTTTCATCCCGCTTTTCCCCCACTTCCCTCCCATTCTCTCCATTCCTCCCACCAATCTCCCGCTCACCTCCGCTGCCATGCCACCGAAGAAGTACGTCACCCCCTGTGCCGCGGCAACCGCGACCGCCCCCGTCGCCCAGCCTGTAACGCCCCGGATATAACTTACCATATTTGTACTCCAACTCTTTCCATTTTCGGCTCTAAGTTATGTTTTTCCCTTTGTGGTTGGGTTTTGTCTTCATTTTGCATTTTGTCCATGTCATGTATTGCATATCATGTCATCATGTGCATCTCATTTTCATACGTGTTTGTCTCATGCATCCGAGCATTTTCCCTGTTGTCCGTTTTGCAATCCCACACTCCTACGTCCTCCGGCGCCCCCTTTTGCCTCTTTTCATGAGCGGGTGTTAAACATTCTTGGAATGGAACGAGATTTGCCAAGCGGCCTTGGTACACCACCAGTAGACCGCTTGTCATGTTTCGTGCCATTTGGAGTTCGTTTGACACTCCAATGGTTAACCAGGGAACCGTAAAGGCCTCGTGTGTGTTGCAGGCCAACACCCCTCCAAGTCAGCCCACAAACCCATCTAAACCCCCTCCATCCTCTCGGCCGTTCGATCACGATCGCGTGGCCGAAAACCGCACCTTATTTGGACACTCCAAACTCCCCCTACCTATATATATGTGTCTCCCACCGAAAATTCGTAGATGAACCCTAACCTCCTTCCACCTCGCGCCGCCGAACAAAACCCCCCACCAACAGACGTGTCCAGCTCCCTCGCTGCCACCACGTGTCACCTCCTGATTCGTGCCAACCGGCCTTCCCCGCCGCCCGCTCGCCCTGGAGCTCGTCCGCGCCACCGCCCAGAGACCGCAAGTCCGGCCGCCTCGCTCCGGTCGCCGCCGTCAGCGTTCGGCCGCCGTCCATCGCCTCTAGTCACCACCCGCACTTAGGCGAACCTCGCCCACGCCGCAGCTCACCGTCCCCGCCGTCCCCGGCCCGGATCCGGCAAGTCCCTCCTTTGCTCCGGCCACCGTGAGGACTCCAACGATCTCCTTTTTCGGCAAACCTCGTCATCCGTGCGGCTCAGATCCACATCTAGTCCAGACAAACCCTAGGGTTGACCCGAATTTCCTCTAAGTCTTTATTTTTTTTGCATCCTGAAGCCCTGTTCAACATGCCATAACTCCTCATCCGTAGATCCGTTTTGCAGATATACCAAAATGTTCATCAGGATGTGCTCTCTATTTTGTTCCATTGTGCCATGCTTTGTTTGAGTCCATCTTAATGCCCAAATTGTTGATGCAAGAGTGCTATAAAATGTTAGTTCCTGTTACTTATCAGATTTTGAGCATTTGTCATTTTTGCTACATTTGTTGTGTGCTTCATATGGGCATGAGCTCTACATGTGTTTTGGGCTATGCCATGCCATCTTTACAGGGGTGTATGCCATGTATTTTTGTGATCAATGTGGTGACTAGCACGAGCATGCAAAGTAGCTCTCGTAATATTGTTGTTTTCAGGGACTTAGTATTTCACTAAGTCATTTCCCTGCTGTTATTTTTATGCCATGTGTTCATGTTGCTATAGAGAGATCCATGCTTCTTTTGAGTATGTTCAGTAAGCATGATTTGGACATATGGTTGTGCTCTATCCATCCATGCCCCTGTTTGCATTTATGGAGTGCCCTAGCATGACTCAATCTTGCTCTACTTTTGCAATAAAATGTTCCTGGCAGATTGTTTACATGTTAATCAATTTTGCCAAGGTTGTTGTAGTTGATCCATGCATGCTATGAGTTTGTTATTTCTTTGGTTAGCTTCATGAACATGTATTCTTGCTGGTATTATGCTTAGCTTGTCATGCAATGCCTTGTGTTGAGTGAATCAAGCTCGCAAAGAGGCCTTCATAATTCTGCTTTTGCCATGTTCAATTTTTTGCTAAGTCTGAATCTGTTAACGAAACTTGCTATGTTTACATGGGTGCCATCATTTCTTCTGATCCTTTTTGGCTTATGGTCAGTAAGGGACCTTTTTTATATGCTTTGAGTAGATTCATGCCATGCCTTTGTTTGCTATGTTCTTCTCCTGTAGCATGTTGTTATCTTGCTCTAAACTTTGCTTCCTGATGTTAATTCCTGGCATGTTAGTATTTTCACTATGTCTGTGATGCTGATATCTTTTGCACTTTTGCCATGCTTGTTTGAACCTGCTCTGGTGTGATTTAGCCATAGCTCAGTGTTCATCTTTTGTCAAGCATCTTCAGTAGATCACTGCCATGTGCTTTGTTGCTATGTTGGAGTGCATTAGCTTAGTTTCTTGTTGCATTTTAGATGGCATTATGCTGTTAATCGCAAAATTGTGCCATTATTGTTTTGCTTGCCATTTGCAAACCGTGCATCCGATTCCGGTGATCTTTATATCGATTTCGACCAAAATCAACTCATCTTTCCAGAGGCGC
This sequence comes from Triticum dicoccoides, assembly GCF_002162155.2. NCBI lineage: Eukaryota > Viridiplantae > Streptophyta > Magnoliopsida > Poales > Poaceae > Triticum > Triticum dicoccoides. The sequence continues at coordinate 224,093,437 of NC_041382.1, forward strand.
ACTTGGTTTTCCAAGTTGAGGTCTGGTTCAATCTTTTCCTTCTGGAGCACGCATATGCATTGCGTATCACATCCCGCATATCATGCCATGTTTTGCATCATGTTGCTTGCGCATTGCACCGTGGTTGATTGTTGTTTCCTTTGCTTGTGTTCTTGCTTTGGGTAGAGCTGGGAGACGATTGCGCGATCAAGGAACCCGTTGAGTACGCTTACGAGGATCAACTTACGTCAACTCGGAGAACTTTGCAGGCAAGATGACCATACCCTCGAAATCACTTCTATCTTTGCTTGCTAGTTGTTTGCTCTTTTGCTATGCTGCGATACCTACCACTTGCTATATCATGCCTACCATATTGTCATGACAAGCCTCTAACCCACCTTTCCTAGCAAACCGTTGTTTGGCTATGTTACCGCTTTGCTCAACCCCTCTTATAGCGTTGCTAGTTGCATGTGAAGATGGAGTTTGTTCCTTGTTGGAACATGCTTATTGTTGGGATATCATTATTATATCTTGTTTACTTTAATGCACCTATACACTTGGTAAAGGGTGGAAGGCTCGGCCTTATGCCTGGTGTTTTGTTCCACTCTTGCCGCCCTAGTTTTTGTCATACCGATGTTATGTTCTTTGATTTTGCATTCCTTACGCGGTTGGGTTAAAATGGGAACCCCTTGACAGTTCGCCTTGAATAAAACTCCTCCAGCAAGGCCCAACCTTGGTTTTACCTTTTGCCACCTAAGCCTTTTTCCCTTGGGTTTTGTGGACTCAAGGGTCATCTTTATTTTAAACCCCCGGGCCAGTGCTCCTCTGAGTGTTGGTCCAAACTAGAGCACCGTGCAGGGCCGTCCCTTGGTAACATGGGTTATGTTGGCTCCTGTACGCTTAGCTTATCCGGTGTGCCCTGAGAACGAGATATGTACAGCTCCTATCGGGATTTGTCGGCACAACAGGTGGTCTTGCTGGTCTTGTTTTACCATTGTCGAAATGTCTTGTAACCGGGATTCCGAGTCTGATCGGGTCTTCCTGGGAGAAGGAATATCCTTCGTTGACCATGAGAGCTTGTGATGGGCTAAGTTGGGACACCCCTGCAGGGTTTTGAACTTTCGGAAGCCGTACCCGCGGTTATGGGAAGATGGGAATTTGTTAATATCCGGTTGTAGAAAACTTGACACGTAACGTAATTAAAATGAATCAACCGCGTGTGTAGCCATGATGGTCTCTTTTCGGTAGGGTCCGGGAAGAGAACACGGTTTCGTGTCATGCTTGAACGTAAGTAGTTTTAGGATCACTTCTTGATCTTTATAGCTTCTCGCCCGTGCTTTGCTTCTCTTCTTGCTCTCATTTGCGTAAGATAGCCACCATATATGCTAGAGCTTGCTGCAGCTCCACCTCACTACTTGTTCCTACAAATAAGCTTAAATAGTCTTGATCGCGAGGGTGTGAGATTGCTGAGTCCCCGTGACTCACAGATTACTTCCAAAACTAGATGCAGGTGCCGATGATGCCAGTGCAGGGGACACTATCGAACTCAAGTGGGAGTTCGACGAGGATTCAGGATGTTACTATGTTTCCTTTCCAGACGATCAGTAGAGGAGCCCAGTTGGGGCGATCGGGGATCTATGCATTTGGGGTTGTCTTTATTTTTGTTGGTTCTGTAGTCAGACCTTGATTGTATTCTAGATGATGTAATGCTATATTTATGTATTGTGTGAAGTGGTGATTGTAAGCCAACTCTTTATCCCTATCTTATTCAGTACATGAGATGTGTAAAGATTACCCCTCTTGCGACATGCCTACTATGCGGTTATGCCTCTAAGTCGTGCTCCGACACGTGGGAGATATAGCCGCATCGTGGGTGTTACACAGCCGAAGCAGAGGAAGCTGAGGGCGCCGCCATCCAAGCCACCGGGCATGACAAACACCGAGTGGAGGGTGGAAGTTCAGCGAGGGGAGACTATCACCGCCGACCGGCGGAATAGGGCGATCTCCAAGAAGGCCCGTGACAACGCGGCGCGTGCGGCGGCGGCTTCGGCGGACCAAGCCGAGGCCGAGGTGACTCGCGTGGGGATGATGAATCCACCCGGTAGCCACACCCAGTATGCGCCCTGGGGCCAACAAGGAGTTGGTTCTCCGTCGCCGCAGCCATGGGGATGCACGCCCTCACCGGGCTATGCCGACGGGGACGCGCACGGTGGGTTCAACCCCAACGTCACCTTCCCCCATGGACACCCGGCCCAGCGGACGCCCTTGCCCGCCTTCACCGGCGTGCAGTACCCTCTATACAACTACTCGCCGCCCGCCTGCGCGTCCTCCCCGACGCCCCCTCTCCGTCATGGCGCGCTGCCCTTCTCGCACCTCGGTGACACCAACGAGACCGAGGCCGACATGGATGACATCATCTGATAGGCTCGGTCGCGGTCGCCGCGTCTCCCGGGTTCGCCACCCTGGACGACACCGTGGATCTGAGCAGCGGCATGGAAGACGAGATCAGCTACGTCTACAGGGAGGAGGAGCAGGAGGAGGAGGACGAAGAGGAGGAGGACGAGCCGGCGACTGTTCCAGCAAGGAGGAGCAAGAAGAAGAAGCGGGCGGCCAGGTCCGGTGAGCCGCGCATCAAGTGGGTGTCCAAGGAGGAGGAATGCCTCGCCGAAGCATGGAAAGTCGTCTGCCTTGACCCGACCACCGGCACGAACTAGAGCATCGAGACATACTGGGAGTGCATCAAGGATGAGTTCGACGAGCGCAAGCTCGTCGACCCCTACTTTAAAGGCGTCTACATGTAGCGCAGGGCGAAGGCGATGGCGAACCATTGGGGGCGTATCCTGGGGGCGTGCAACAAATGGCATGGGATCGTGGAGGAGGTCGCAGCTCGCCCGGAGAGCGGCGCCAGCATTGAGGATCAGGTATGGCACGCCAGTCTCTCGCCTCTCTTCGCCGTGAGCGCCCGCCAACTGTTTGTTCCTCCACGCAGTTGCTGCACATGTTCGCCATGTATCGGCAGGGCAATAGCGACGCCAAATTCAAGTACCTCCATGTTTACAAGCGCATTGACAAATGCGAGAAGTGGGCGGAAGTCTAGCGCACCCTCGACAAGGCGAAGGAGACCTACAAGCCGGACGCGCCGACTCCGGGCGCGTCAAATGGGTGGCCGGATGGAAACAAATGGGCCAAGAAGGGGAAACACGCCGACGCGGCCACCGCTCGAGTGCAGGAGTCCATCGAGCACTGCATCACCGACGCACAGGCCCGAGCCGCCCTTTGTGGAGAGAAGACCGAGGCGCGGTGGTTGGCGTTGATGTCGAGCAGCGCCATCAAGCTCGACCTACTCCGGACCAACGTCGCCGCGAAGAAGAGAAACACCAACCTGACTTTCCTGCTGGGTGGGGCGGACATGGTCTAGAGCAACGACGAGGCGGTCAAGGCGTGGTACTTGGTGGAGCAGGGCCTCATCATGAACCAGCTTCCATCGATGATGCCGCCCACGCCGCCAAGCCCGAATGATGATGATGTCACCGAGAACACCCGCAGCACAGAAGCCACGCCGACGCCGCCCAGCACAGAGGCCCCGCCAAGCCCGTGCACGCCCACTCCGCCGATGCCAGAGGCCGACCTTGCCGTCTGATGCGCACACACATCCTTTCTGTTTTTTGTACGCTGAACTTGTGGCCGCGTGATCGCCGGATTTGTGGCATCTATTTTGTGAGCGGGAATGAGACTATGTTTGAATTTTCCGCGGATGGGGGGTGGCGCCTGGGGGCGTAGCTGGGAGCTAGGTCGCCCCAGGTGCCAATCTAGTGCCGGTTCACCCCCAGGCCGCTCTCTTTTGGTGCCCTGGGGGGCTGAACGGCTGGAGATGCTCTAATGAAGCTCAGGTGCAGACTAATGATACATAATCAGATAGCAATTAATTAAGTACAGCGTTACAAGGCAAAAGGTACTGACAAGAGGAATGCGGACATCAACGTGTGCAGTGGCATTGGCTTTATTCAACATTTTGGTAAGTAAATGTAGATATGATAATTTGGAGAAAGTGGAGGACAGGGCAGATGTAGAGTAATGCTAGACAATCAACTATCTCGCGATGCATGTACAGTAATACCACCACCGTCCGTTATTACTTGTCGCTCAAATGGATGTATCTAGCACTATTAAGTTCTAAATACATCCAATTAATCAACAATTAAATTGATATAGAGAGAGTACATGACAACAGGTACTTACATGAGCAATCCAAAACTTCATAACCATTGTGTTAATTCTACATTTATCTAAGAGTAAATATAGATCTTATAATTTCAAGCAAAGGGAGGATAAAGAAGCGAACATTTACAGTGATGCTACATAATCAAACAGCAATGAGTGTAAGTATGCTGCCAAATGGCAAGAGGTACTGACAAGAGCAATGCAGAGCCCAGTATTGCCGTGAGATCCTATGATCCTTTGAGCAAGGAGATTCATCTGAAATTAGTTTTCATACAAGAGATAAGGTAAGGAGTATGCATAAATTTAGGAGTTCAAATTTTGAATTGATATCATAGACAGTACCTGACGCTGGGCTCTCAGCAGTTCTAATAGGGGTTTTGGCCACTAGAGTAGGGGTAAAGTCTGGTACAGTTGGGCCTGTGTTTTTTGTGGCTGCTGATCTATCTGATTTAAAAGGTATCACTACCTTTTCCAAATACCTAGTTTGTACTCCTTGAGGATCTGCACTTACCCTCTTCCTTTTGGACATCTATTACGAAAGAACAACATTTGACTGGAAAAACATAGTATGATGACACATGGAATAGGTACAGAAAATGGATAGTTATGGCATATACTCATATATGATGCTTAAACTAAGCAGATGGTGTAACAAAGTAGAAGTAATGCAAGAGGTCAGATGCAAAATATGTGCGACCAATACAACCTTGCCAAGTTAGAGCATGCACCTTGATGGGTGAATAAGATAGGCCATCCTCCACCATGCCAAGTTTGTTAGCTAGTGGATTGTTTCGCAATATTCCTCTCGTGAACCCATTCTCATATTCATTTTGATAATGTTCAATACCTGACATGCATGAAAACATAAAAACAAGTGAGATTATCTTTGTAATGCTGAAGTGATTATAATCCAATACTTCCTCCCTGTAAACCCCTTTGTGCTATCTCTGCAATTCTTCTAAGAGGTGCCATGCATGCTGTAATTTGGTGTGTGCATTAATATAATGGGGCCTACTACTCAAAATATGAGAGCTCCAGAAGTGATGATACTCCGCAGATGACAGCTTCAACATATAGTAAAGAAGAACAAGTCGACCTGATCTGACAGATTCAAAATATACTAAGGGAGAATAACTCGACCTGACCAGTCGACCGCAAGAGAAGAGGATCATCTTAAAGAAGAGCAGAAGAGCAAGAAGATTGAAGATAATACAAGTCTTTCTATACAATGTCGGTTGGCCACACATGATGAACCAGAGCGCATAGAGAAATACTATTCCTTTCGGTCTCTCCATATGTGGCTCACATGCATTTCGAAACTAAAGTAGGAACATTTAGGTGACCAATTAAACATCTCTCAATTTTACTAATATCAACATAATATCAGATTTGAATTTGTACAACTAAGCTTGTTTAGCTTGATGGGTGGAGCAGTGCTATTACGACACGAACCACGTAGGTTGATCGTGTTCATCATAAAATGGGGAAACCGTAAGCATGATGAGTATAGTGTTGACCATGGCAGTGGGATGACAGATCTGAAGCTGCAAACCATGCAAAGGGTAGTTAGCAACCGATGTTTGCTTTGAAATAACAACTAAGATTTGGTATTGGACAAGAAAGTACAGTCAACAAGTGACAAAGAAATGCAATTCTGCCGTCTCTCTATATGTTGCGACATGCATTTGGAAACTCAAGTGGGAACTTTAGCTAACCAATTAAATGTGTCTATTAACTAATATCAGTATCATATCACAGTCATATTTGAACAACTAAGCTTTGGAATTTTTAGTGTTGTGTTGTTTAGCTTGAAGGGTGGAGTAATGCTAGTACGATAGAAAGCACCTACGCACATCATAGTAGAGTAGATAAAAGGGGGAAACCCTAAGCATCAAGAGTAAAATTAGGAAAGTGGAACTAGCTGGACCAGTGGGTGGCACACATGCTTTTTGAAACGAATATAGGAACATTAGGAGACCAATTAAACATTCTCTATTTTAGTAATATGAGCATCATATCAGATTCGTATTTCAACACGTAAGCTTTGGAATTATGAGTGGCATGTTGTTTCGCTTGATGGGTTGAGGTCTTGAGGAGCAGTGCTAGCACGACATGAAGCAGTGAAGCACCTACGATGATGGTAGTGAATATAAAGGGGGTAAACCAGAAGCTTTATGAGTATAGTGACTGTGACATGGCGGATCTGAAGGTGCAAACTGGACAAAGCTACTTCGCAACCAATGTTTGCATTCAACTAGCCACTACGATTTGGTACAGACAAGAAAAGTATAGTAAACAATTTAAGATCTATTTTCCGGAAGAGATCAATAACTTGAGCACATGTGGAAGAGTACCACCTCTCTTGCGACGCCGTGTAGGCCCCTACTGATACATTGAGGGTGATGCAGGTGTGATGGCTGTCGGCGGCGGGGAAGAAGAGTTTAGATGGCAGACGGCCGGGTCGAGGGATAAATCTTGTTGTTGTGGACGAGGCGGTCGTAGGAGCAGCAAAGGCAAGGTGGACGACGGCGCCGATGAAGCGAAACGACCAGATGAAAGGATCCTGGTCCGGCGCCGTGGATGAGAGACGTCCGTCTCTTGCAGTGGACGACGGGGTAGGGGTAGCGGCTCCGGCAAGGTGGAGGATGGGGTGGCAGGCGGAGGAGGCTGGCCTCAGTGGGGAGGTTGTCGTGGCGCCGATGGTGTATGAATGGGGAAATGGAGGGGGTGGGGGATCTCAAACTTTGGGACGCGCTTGTCTGAAATGTGGGAAACTTACGAACTTATCCCCCGTTTAAAATTTTGGACATCACGTCGGTTGGGGACAGGACGGTAATCTCGCATCTCCCAAATATTTGCCGGTAAAGATTTCGGGCGAGGAGAGGGTGTTTTGTCGCCCACGGTTGGCGCCCACGGTGTATGAACGGGGCTGACAGGTAGGGCGGTTGTGTCATGTCTGAGGGAAATTACACATCTACCCCTATTTAAAATATTAGCCTACCTCGATTTCAGACGAGGAGAGTTTGTTTTGCCGCCCACTGTGGATGAATGGGGAAATGGAGGGAGAGACACATGTCTTTCGGACGAGCTTGAATCAAATGTGTTTTGCCGCCCATGTATAGTGCCCACCGTGTCTGAATGGGCTCAGAGGCCATCGTGTCACGTCTGATTGAAGTTACTAGTCTACCCCTATCGACGGCAGTGTAAATCCAGTCGATAAGGATGTCAAGTGTCAAGGGTAGACAGTAATTTCCATCTCGCAAACACTTGCTTCGGGCAGCCCACAAATGATAGTGGGTGTTTAGCTGCTTCGTTGAAAACTTGGGAGAATTAGCATTCACGTTTTCCCTGGGCCCTGGCAACTAAATCCAAATCCAATTTTTATTCGATTACGAATATCCATAGATAATTATACATTTTGTTATTTATTTCTTCAAAACCACAACAAATATTTATTCCACCTTTATATATGATTATGATTTAGAAATGCCATGATCTTCGAATTCAATAGGTTGGATACACTTTGAGTCAAACAGTTATTTCATCCAATACAATATGCTCACATGAAAAATAGTTCAGCTTATGTCAATCATACAAGTACTGAGGATTACCTCGCCTAAAAAATTTGGATCATTACAACACATTACAATAATCTAATGACAATTTCAACTGTTATCAAAAGAAGAACTGGGATTACCCTAGGCTTCAGATAGCAGAAGCAGCAGGACCTCCTATGTCTTCAAATGCAACATTCTTACTTCCTCCAATTCTTGGGTTGCTTGCATAATGCGGGCAGCTAATTGCATAATTTCCAGCTTCAAGATCGAGATTACCTCATTCATGGCAGCCACACCATCTCTTCCTGCCTCTAGTAGAGCCTCAAGAACTATAATATATGTGCTCAGACTGCTCTCCGGCGGTGTTGCCTCTGAACTGCTACCATCTGGTAACACGGATGGCGCACTGCTTCCACAAATAGATTTTGGGGTTGTACATTGTGTCCTAGTGCGAACGGCATCCTGAAAGGTTTCCGCTGGACATAAGTAAGAGATAGTTATCGCATGATCCAGGCAGTAAGCTTACATGGTAAACGACATACGAATTATTGCCAAGCATGACAAGCTATATTTAAATGGTTCGAAGCAGCATCAGCCAAAAAGATATTAAAATGGTAAGATGAAACTAGGGATATAAGTGGCAAATAAACGACATCCGCCAGTCCCATCTAGTTAGTTTTTGCTAGCTCCCTGGTTCATTTTCCTCAAAAAACAAAAACTCTTCTGAACTATCATACCACTAGTGGACTTTAATCGGGATTAAATGGGACCCAGTTGACATCCCTAGTTGAAAGGAAGTGTACCACCGCTATATTTAAGTTGCCAAGGCATCTAAGCAGTTGAAATAATCTGAGAAAGCACTTAATAGTGTGGCCTCATATAAACTATGAAGACAGTCTTGTGATGAAGTTCAGAGGAAAAGTTAAGGACTCAAATGAACTAGGCATGCATTTCTTTACAATAGTACAACAGGCACTGCTGACATATTGGCCAACTCAGGTATAGCGTAACAAGTAACAAACAAGCATTCGAATCAAGCAATACAACAAAGCACACAACTGAACTGTTTGTTATTCTGTAGGATTACAGGTTGAGGGCACAAGCCAAGAAATCAGCCCACACACATTACATTTCACATGTACTAAAACACACTCGCTCACCATATGTTGTTGTGAAGCCTTGCTACTGTTGCGATGTTCTTTGAAGATATTGTCAGCATCCCGTGTTCGCAAATCTACTTGTTGTAGTTTATTCTGCACCCTCTATTTAGGTAAAATTAATTTTAATCACATGCACTGGTTCCAATTGATCATCAATGGTTCATCTAAACTAATGAAAGAAGGGTGTGTGCATACACGACAATATATATGCTTCCCTCTATTTTTATCCTTGTTCGAGGTGCCATCCCCAAAAGAACAAATGTTTTGCTTGATGGGTTTGGCAGCTCCATAATTAATATAAGCATCAAATTAGTCATGCAACTTGGGAAGATCAAGAACACAAAAAAGTAATGAACAGAGGCTCAGAGCAGTGATGTAATAGCTAGCACATGCTAGTTTTCTGATGTGTAATTAAGCATAGAGAACATGAAGCAGTCTGATGGAACCAATAGGTGGCATCAGAACAACACCATTATCATAAATATGGCATGCAAGAAGTAAAATAGTAGGCATTGATATCTAGGAAGTACAGTAATACTTAGGACAAAACTAAAGCATATTAACTATATGTGCACTGGTATGTAATTTAGCACATCTAACATGTTCACTGCCAGAAGTATGGCCCTACAGGTGCAAGCAAAATAACGCGTCTCATAAAAAACTGAATGATGCCCTGAAGAAATTCAAAGGTGCGGTGCTTATGCTAAGAAAGTGAACGTAGGCGCCGACAGTTGGATAATAGTACCTGATTCTCGGCGGCATATGGGTATCATTGGCATACTTGATATCTAAGGATCGTCGATGGCGCTTGTGTTGCGATTGAGTTTGGGCCGGCTGTCGCCGTCGCTGAAGCGGCTCTGGTGCTATGGTTGCAGCACCTATCGACATACAAGAAAGCTCATCTGTGGTAAGTGAACAGTTGCACGATAAAGAGAAAAACCTAAGGAGTACAAATCAAAATAACCTGATGAGGCTGTGACATCGGTAAAGCAGGGCCGATGGAGTTGAATATGGCATCCGTGGAGCGGGTTCGGTGTAGTGGACGAAGGCTTCGGCGGGCGCGTTGTACAGTGCTTTCGGTGAGGCGGATCTGTTGCGGCGGATGAGGGCTTGTATGAAGGGCCAGCGAAGGGACGGACGAGGGAGTCAGTGAAGGGCCTACACTGTGGTGGACGAGGGCGCCGGTTAAGTAGATCCGGTGCGGTGGACCATGATGGCGGTCAAGGAGATCTGGAGCGGTGGACAAGCCAGTCGCTGAAGCGGCTCCAGTGAAGTGGTGAGTTGGCAGTTGGGGTTTCCAAGGTGCGGAAGGTAGATCCATCTGGGTGTGAGGTCCACCGCTGCAGCAAAGGACTAGATTCGGCGACTTGCCGTGGTTGGGGGTCGGGGAGGGGAAGGGGAGGGGCTCTGGGGAAGAATGTTGGGGGCAAAGAGGGGAAAACAATGGAGTTACCAAAGCATCCCTTTTCCGTTAATGTGGCAGGGGTAAAACAGGAATATCCCAGGGCTAAACTTTGGGCGCGAGATATTTCGATGTGAGCGGGAAGTTTGAAAGCTTTTGGTGCCTGAAATTATGTTCTGCTCTTGTACAGCCGACTATGATATCATGGCCGAGAATTTGTTTGTTTTGCACACAAAAAAGTGCAAGTTTTGAAAATCAATGTCTCCAACTCGAAAATTAGACTGTCCAGTCAATTCAAATATGGATCATGGAGCTACTACAAGCAAATACCATCATACGGTCCAATTCAAATGAAATTCCAAATGTGTTTATCCTAAATATGATGACTGAGGGAGTCCTGGACTAAGGGGTCCTCGGGCGTCCGGCCTGTTATCCATGGACCGGACTGATGGGTTGTGAAGACATGAAGGCCGAAGACTGCACCGTGTCCGGATTGGATCTACTTGGCGTGGAAGGCAAGCTTGGTGACCGAAGATTCCTTCTTATGTAACCGACTCCATGTAAACCCTAGATCCCCTCAGTGTCTATATAAACCGAAGGGGATAGTCCGGAAAGGACAACACATATACTCATTACCATATTCATAGGCTAGGCTTCTAGGGTTTAGCCATTACGATCTCGTGGTAGATCAACTCTTGTAACACCCATATTCATCAATATCAATTAAGCAGGACGTAGGGTATTACCTCCATAGAGAGAGCCCGAACCTGGGTAAACATTGTGTCCCTTGTCTCCTGTTACCATCGATCCTGGACGCACAGTTCGGGACCCCCTACCCGAGATCCGCCGGTTTTGACACCGACAATGACAAAAGCAAAAATGTGTATGTGTATGAATAAAGTGGATGATTATAAAGTTTGAACATGCCCATATGTATATATCTCTAGGTTTGATATATGAATTTGAAATCACAAAATCGCGGCTAAAAAATGTACCTCTGTTTAAATCAATTACAAAAGCTAATGATGGAGTCGAATTCCAAAATTCCAATCTTAGGTTTGTAATTCCGGTACATCAAGGTATATCACGCATGTTCAAAAGTATCGTTATCTCATGGTCCAAACTGTGAAACAAATTGATCAACCATGAGTGCACACACTATTGACCATGTATATCTCAATTATGCTAAAGTCCCTCAAATATAGACACCTCAATCTTTATTTGAAGCCACCCCCCCACACACAAAGAAGTCGTTCTCTCCCCCAAACATCAACACACGAGCACATTAACACCCCTCTCTCTTCTAAAGTCCGGACCCCAATATAGGTCTTTATCACTTTGTCTCTTGGGCATGCACACATCTCTTCCCCCACTCTCTAGCTAGGTCTCCCAGCATCTCTCTTTCCCAAGCACACGCACTATGTAGAGTGTGTCTTTCCCATACTCACAAAATGTCGCCCCCAAATGTCTATCTCCCTAGTTTTGTGGTTCTCGCACACTCACCTCACAGACCACCCCCACTGCAAACAAGCACAGTTTGTCTCCTTGTGCACCACTCTCCTCTTTCTATCTCTCCCACACGCGGACCCGCCCCAGCTCCTCCCTATATACATATATGTCATGACTCTTTCCATAGCTCCCTAATGTATCATCATTCTCGATCTCGCACATTGTTCTCTACACCATCTATTCTAGATCTCTCATGAAGTCCCTATCACATACACGATGACCCGCTTCCCTTGCGTCTCCGTACATAGGCCAATTTCAAATAACATCAACATTGTCTCCCTATCTATACGCCATTTATGGACACAAATGCCCCCTCTCTTCCTCTCTCTCTCTTCGTCGCTAGCTCTCTCTCTCGCTCGCTCGCTCTCACACCCCTCTCCCACACACACTCGATGTCTCTTCCAAATAGTCTGCTCCACCTGCCCGCACCCATGCTATCCCGCTACTACACATGTCACACCATTCCCCCTTCCCTTATACTAGGTTTACATCATTAGTGGTCTCTCTACTCCACATACACACACTCCCTCTCACACACAAACGCGCGCACAAACACACACAGACACGCACAAACACCCATTAATCTGGATCCTCATCTCTCCCCATGTCCGCATGTGTGTCTCACACACTCACTCTCTAATTATGTATATGTGTCTCCACGTTACACAACACAAAGCCCCATGTGCATGTCTCTCTCTATCCTCCACACACATAGACACAAAGAATCTGTTATCATTGCCTCAGTCTCTAGACATATCACACACGCACACTGTCTCTCTCTCTTGCAAACACGCTCAACAAGGTTTTCCCCATGAATAACTTACCATCTATTCATCAACAGTCGTGGCAGTACGGCAAACACGAGACGTGAAAAAGAATAAATCTACACGTGCTTAGACCACCTAGTATGACTACTAGGACTAGAGCAATCCAAAAAGCGCGCCGCCGTCACCCCCTCCTTATCGGCGACGGGAAAACCTTTGTTTTACACAGTCGAGAAATCATTGTGCTAAGGCCTCACATGCTGAGGCGTTGAATAGAATGTAGATGCTATTTTACGGAAACAAGTATCTATAATACGTTTGTATCTCCATACTTATATTTCTTCTCTTATAAAAAACTGAGTTGGTGATGATGGTACGCGTGCCATCTTGCAATATAGACCGTCTGATCTATATCTGACGGATGGAAATTAAACTAATAGATACCCGCACCCCTCTCCACATTTGCAGACAAGGCCTTCCCTCGTTCATCCTTATCTCCAACAACCTCATTGTTGAGCAATTAAGAAAGGAAGCCTCTAGAACAAACTGGCCTAGTGGCCGCTGCCAGCGTCGTCAATCCCCATGCCTCCGCTCAGTCCGACCACCAATCACCACCACGCCCCACTCCTCTTCACCTTATCTCCTATTTCTCGAGATATCATTGTTTTTTACACATGGGATTACTCCCGCATGGGTCAACCACAACAAGTGTTTTATAAAAAAATGAATCTTGATGTTCTGTGCAATGCACGAATCTTGCTAGTACTCCTACAGAAGACTAAGTTGGTGATGATGGTGTGTCTGCCATCCGTCATTTGTGACCATTAGATCTACATCTAACGACTGTGAGGTAAGTTGTTGCCTTTTCTCACCAACATCCCACTTGTCTACCAATTTGCAGAAAAAACCCATAATTAGTATCTTAAAACCAACCACATCCCTCCCTGACCTCACCAAAACAGCCCAAGGAATATATTCTAATTGAAACATAATATATCTCTAGTGATATATGTATATCAAAATTAGAGTGTTTTGTATCAAGTTTGTGAATAAGTATTATTATAATTATGATTCGTTGCAACGCACATGAACATTGCTAGTATTTCCAACCATGCATGTTTTCCCTAGTATTCCATAGTTTCGAGTTTTCCATCAAGATATTAGTCACTCATGGTTGATATTTACTTTCAATCATGTACACATATGCACTATGTAACTAGCCTTGCTTATTGGGTTCCAAAGCTTAACTTCCACTCCTACTTACAATATGTAGAGTATTTAACAAAAACTACCACTTTGGAAGAATCTATTGTACAAAAATAGCAAAAACATACCCAAAATTTCTTAATCCACGCCAAAAACTACTACCTAGTACTCCCTCCGTCCCACAATGTAAGACGTTTTTGCAAGCTAGTTTAGCTTCCAAAAACATCTTATATTATGGGACAGAGGGGGTACCGATTAGGTTAGTTTAAACACATTTATGACAGGGTTGGCCACACGTCCGTGCTGACGAGGTAGCTTAAACCAACACATTTTGTTTGACTGTTGACATGAGGGACCCACATCTGACCTTCTATCCTGTTATTCCCCCTCAAATCATTATTTTTCCTGAACATTACTTCAAACAGTACTGATGCATGTTCGTCGGTGGCGCCAGTGATGAGCGAGTTGGCTGCCGCTCCCCCGGACGAGCCGGATGTCGCGCTGGCCTCCGCACGGGTTGGAAGGCTGGCCCAAGCGTGACTCATGAGCAAGCAAGCCGCCGTGCTGGCCTTCGCTCGAGCCAGATGGCTGGCCTTAGCACGGCGTGCGCGAGCAAGCCGCTGCGCCGCCATGCCAATCGAGCTAGCAAACCATGTAGACAAGCAGCTGGACGGAGCTATCTTGGCTAGCTAGCGGCCGCGAGCGTCGGACGGAGCTGGCATCCGGGCAGCCGCAAGATGGGCTCTGCACTACCGGCGGTTTTGACCTCGCCTTCTGCCAGCGGCGGTAGCTGCGTGCCTACGTCCCATGGCCGAGGATGACTAGGTGGACGGGCCAGAGGTAGGAGGTCACTCAGGGATTTTTGTGCAAACTGACATGTAGGTCCCACAAGTCATAACGCCCGGTCAAATAGAAGGCGTTGACTTAATGGGCGACATGGGCCCTGTTTGGATACTCTAAGTCAGAGGTTAGAGTTAGATTCTAACCCTGAACTAACTCTAACCAAAGTGGTGTTTGGATGGCAGGGTTAGATTGACAACAAATGTATCCAAACAGGGCCATGGGTTGAAACGTGCCTATAACGGCACTTTGTAGAGTAGTCGTTTCTTGGTAGGGCTGGTTGGTAAGAGCATGTACAATGGTTGATAAGGTAGTCTTATCTTAAGTCTGCCACGTATGCAAGTGGAGTAGTAGTTTCTTGGCATTATTAGTGGTTTCTTGCATTATTAGGGGTTTCTTGTAAGGAACAATATACTACTAGCGACAAAAGGTGATTCTAGGTTTGCGTTGTACTCCAACGAGTACTACTAGTGGTCGCGGGAGTGTATACCTCATTTTGTGGGTTGGATACCGGCCGAATGCACGGTGACCTTTTTTAAATAGTAACATCGCTGCGAGCCAATATTTTACACGGGTAGTTTGAGTTTTAAAGTCAAACGGACGTGCGACACCACAATCTGGGTGCACTGGATAGCCTAGGCATGTGAACGGGTTTTCCTTCACTCCCCAGCATCTCGTGGCTTGCGTGCTCGCCCTAGACGCACCTCGCTTGTAGCTTCCTCATCAGCTAGTAGCATATTTAAACTAGCGCCTCCCAATTAAGCCCGAGGAGCCAGAAAAGCCTGGCGGGGCATTGGGAACTATGCAATATGGCTCTGTACGTAAAGTGCTCTACTACTACTCTGTATCTTGTGGCGTTGCACGCATGGACTTCACTCCATTATCGGCTCTACTATAAAAGAAATTCCTCTTGACGTGTTTTTTTAAACGGAGGCAAAAGCTTTGCTTCATCTCATTCATAAAGAAGGAACTACTAACAAAGTTCTACGAGATCCATTACACCTCCACAAATGGAAGCGAAAAGCCTAGTCTCGCTGTATCAAATAACTCAAATGTTCTGCCCCCGCAGTAACCATTGCTGATAAACAGGCTGCTGGTGTGTGCGTGAGAGGAGCGGCTGAGTAGGCCAGCTACATGAGAGGAGCGGCTGAATAGAGCACCAAGAGTACCCACTAGGCCACTACGCAGGTGTACTTTCCCTGGATTGATAGTACATCGATGGTTCTAGAGAACAGTACGTAGTACCCTCCACATCTAATTGTAGCTCCTTGGCCCTGAGATTCAAGAGTTCAAAACTGGTGCACTATACTAGAAGTACAGTACATCACACTACTAGTTGAGAAAGTAGTACTAGTACTGCTACAGTACGAGTACGTACTCCTCCGTCACATAATGTAAGACGTTTTTTGACACTAGTTGGCGTGTACAAAAAATAGCAAAAACATACCCAAAATTTCTTAATCCACGCCAAAACTACTATCTAGTGCCAAAAATTTCTTATTAGTGCTATTATTTACAGTATAATGCAATCCCATAACGTCCCATAATGCTAGTACTACTAGTAAATAATAGCCTCACCCCTTCGCTAAGGAACGATCTACAGTTGGAAGGGACGAGGCCCTGCGGTTACTACGCTCTTATCTCCTCCTCGCCAGTTCCCCTCCCCAGAAGAGAAGGTAGTTCGTCGCTGCTCCCATGGATTCGCTAGGCGGTTCTCCTCCTCGTCGGGGCTGGGAGACCTTGAACGACGATCCTTTGGGAGAAATAGCACGCCGCTCCGACGTCCTCACCGCCGCAAGACTCGGTGCTTCCTGCACCAAAATTTTCAAGACGGTGCTTAAAAAGGCTTGGGAAAAGGCCATGCTTGTTGGTCTTCCATGCGTCCTCGAGGAGAAGGTTCTTTTATTTGACAATCCTTCGAACAGTCCACCGCTCCTTGGCCATGGTTGCAAGTTGACTCCGCTAGAGTTGCCGACGTTGAGAGTTAGTCGGATTTTGTCCGATGAGCATGTCAGTAATGGAGTTTGATCATGTAGTACTTAGTTATTCCATTTCCATCTCATCATTTCTCCGCTGCCCACTGTCTTATATATAAGTCTGGGTCGGTGCCAACGAAGATTGTCTTGCATACCTCTGGCCTGATACCACCATCATTTTGCACAACATCCACAGCAGTGTGGCCGTTCGGGTAGACCCCTTCTCTACCATTGGGATCGGCCTTCCGGACTGGCTGGGCTTGAATACGTATGATGATGCCTACATGAGATCGAACATGGTAGCAATTGCGGACCCGCCAACAAAGTGACGCGGCTATGTCTCATCGAGGTGTTCGACATAAGGATTGCCATCAATGCAAGAGTTAGTAACGGCAGAGGCTGGCGCATGTTGGCGGCGGCAGATTGGAACCTCTACACGTTCGAAGACGCCGTGCGCCATCTAGGCCGCATCTTCGCGGTGACAAGCCAGGGGACTTGTTTCATCTGGTTGCCATCCTACGGTATGGGAGATTACAAATGGAATGCACAAACCATCATTTGCATCCCCAATGGTACTCCATTATTTTGCAGGGACCAGTCATCCCGCGATCAAAATAAGATCGCCGTTCCTGGATGTGCATTTTTATCCGCAATTCGGTCAAACCTGGAACCTTGTAGCTGATTTTGGCATATTGGGATCAACTATCTTAGCAGTCGTTACCCATGGTACCACTGATGTGCAACATGGTCACACAATCTACCACGATTGGACCGTCACCATCTACCGAGGTATTCCATTTTTTAACCCTCTCGCCTTCTATTTCATTGTTTTACTAGTACTCTACTTACGTACTAGTAGGAGTACTTTTTACCTTGGAGGACGCGTATAGCTAGCTAGGCCCTTGAAGACTTGAACCCACTTGCTGCCACCATTTTTGTTTTTCCATGTCTTACTACCTCATCCATGTAGCCAAGAGTGGCTATATATAATAAGCCGGTTATTTTACTTCCTCTATACCAGAGTAGTACTATTTGCTGCACAGTATTACTGACTGCCATATTTGAGCACAACATTATTATGCATGGACCTTGACTATGTACATCACCATGTCTCCAGATCTGAGATGTCTCGTGTACCAGATGAACGGCACCGAGTTCGACCCCTGTGATGCTACGTGGGTGCCGAGGAACACTCTTGGAGAGTACTCGCTTTTCAATGGGGATAGCTACCCCATTGTGAAGCGGATGCCACCTTCCATGCATAACACGGAAGGCCTGCCATTCATGAAGCATGGTTGTGTCTTCAGTGCGCACCGCCGGATGAACGACATGCTGGGACACGCTACCCCTGATTTATGCCGCTTCAGCTTGGATGAGTCTCCATCATGTGGAACCGGACTGGAAAGTTGCGACAATGATTCCCCTTGCCCACCGCTATGGATCATGCCATCCATGAAGAACACCTGGGACTGGAACCTGGAGGAGGACATGTAGCCCATCTATAACGTGTAAGTGGAGTACAGTAAATTGTGAACGGCAGCACTGTGAATATATGTAGACTAGCCGTGCACAAATTTATCACATGAATTGGAGATGAACTTGTGTGGCATACTGGCATTTGTACTTTAGAATTTATTACTAGTAAATGTGTTATGTGTACGTGCAACTTGTGTGGTTGTTGCACGGGCTCCAACACGCTCTTTGAGAAAAAAAGGTGGCACAGCTTTGGATATACGTGACGTGGCGGCATCATACAGTAGCATCGTTCGCTATAGTTGTAGTACACTCCTACTAGGATGACAACTCCTATAAAACCTTGCGCTTGGCTCTTTGCCTCTTCGGGAGGTTCAACAGTTCATACTCGTGTGAACCTTGCACTTGGCTCTTCGCCTCTTCGGAAGGTCCAACAATGATGACACTATAGTACAATATGCTTTTGGCAATCTGACACCAATTGAACTACTGCATGTCCACCGTGAGGGCGAGGGCAAGGGAGAGGGAGAGGGAGAGGGCACTGTAGTCAAAACCCTCTCCTCGTCCTACGAACCAGCGTGCGCGTGGGCGAGGGAGAGGTGTAGTATGCAAGCTTCTCCTCGTTCGGCGAGTTGATGGGACATGTCAAAGTAGTACTAGTACTAGTCCATATTGCATCCTTTCCGGTTAATATGGCTTAATTTGAAACAAGAAAAATACACCGGCGGTCAACGTATGTAACAATATGCTCTTTACGGTCACTATATATAGTTTTGCGGTGATTATACAATCACTAGCTCATCATACAGCACCGTATTGCACCCTACTGACCGGCCACATATTCGACGTGGCACTTGATGACCCACAAGTATAGGGGATCTATCATAGTCATTTCGATTAGTAAGAGTGTCGAACCCAACGAGGAGCAGAAGGAAATGATAAGCGGTTTCCAGCAAGGTATTCTCTACAAGTACTGAAATAAGTGGTAACAGATAGTTTTGTGATAGGATAATTTGTAATGAGCAACAAGTAACAAAGGTAAATAAAGTGCAGCAAGGTGGCCCAATCCTTTTTGTAGCAAAGGACAAGCATGGACAAACTCTTATATAGAGAAAAGCGCTCCCGAGGACACATGGGAATATCGTCAAGCTAGTTTTCATCACTCTCATATGATTCGCGCCGGTACTTTGATAATTTGGTATGTGGGTGGACCGGTGCTTGGGTACTACCCTTACTTGGACAAGCATCCCACTTATGATTAACCTCTATTGCAAGCATCCGCAACTACTGTTGGAAATATGCCCTAGAGGCAATCATGTATGATGATATTTCCTATGTGTTTATGAATAAAGATAGTCCTTGGACATTATGAATGATGTGTATCAGCAAGTACGTGACTTGTTTGTGGGACTATGCATTGTATGATGACTTTCCTAAAAGGTCCCTAGTCGAAAGGGCTGTGTGGACGCGTGGCCAACTAGACTAGCCTATGACATGGTCGATGGCTTGGTCTCACTAGCCATGGAGCATTGGATGCTAACCGGATATATGGACTTGGAAGGATCTAGTCGGATTTGACGTAGTCCGATCCGAGTCGAGATAAGGTCCAAGTCGGATAGACCTAACTATGAGACGCAGCGATATGTCATCTGTGAGTCTCTAGTACAACATATGTTCTATGTCCTAAGACCTGAGCTGACGCATGTACTCGGGATGGTGACAGACTTGCTTTGGGCCGACCAAACGCTACTCCGTAACTGGGTAGTTATAAAGGTAGGTTTCGGGTTTGTCCAGAACCATGCTGCGAGATGTGGTCGAGCAAGATGGGATTTCCCCCTCCGATCAGGAGAGATATACTCTGGGCCCCTCGTGTGATCCGACCAGGATAAGCATGGCCATGCGACAAGGATTATGAGATAATCCGGTTTGTGGTCGGCATCACTGGAACGAGAAAGAGGTCGGGCTAGCACAAGGATGACAGAATCGCCTTGAGCTCGACAACATATATCGTGTGGCAAAAGGAATGGAAGTGTAATGTACAGGTTTGCTAACCAGCTTCATAGTCTGCTTGGTGTTCGGCATGCCTTGCTAGAGGCCGCTACCAACCGTGCAGTTCGGAGGTGATTGATACGTCTCCGTCGTATCTACTTTTCCAAACACTTTTGCCGTTGTTTTGGACTCTAACTTGTATGATTTGAATGGAACTAACCCGGACTGATGCTGTTTTCAGCAGAATTACCATGGTGTTGTTTTATGTGCAGAAAAAATATATTCTCAGAATGACCTGAAACTCCACGGAACATCTTAGAAAAAACAATAAAAAATCCTCGCCAAAGATAAAGACCAGGGGGCCCACACCCTTCTCACGAGGGTGGGGAGCGCCCCCCTAGGGCGCACCCCCTACCTCGTGGGCCCCCTGGAAACCCTCCGACGCCAACTCCAACTCTATATATTTGCTTTCGGAGAGAAAAAATAAGGGAGAAGAAATCATCGCGTTTTACGATACGGAGCCGCCGCCAAGCCCTAAAACCTCTCGGGAGGGCTGATCTGGAGTCCGTTTGGGGCTCCGGAGAGGGGGATTCGTCGCTGTCGTCATCATCAACCATCCTCCATCACCAATTTCATGATGCTCACCGCCGTGCGTGAGTAATTTCATCGTAGGCTTGCTGGACGGTGATGGGTTGGATGAGATTTATCATGTAATCGAGTTAGTCTTGTTAGGGTTTGATCCCTAGTATCCATTATGTTCTGAGATTGATGTTGCTATGACTTTGCTATGCTTAATGCTTGTCACTAGGGCCCGAGTGCCATGATTTCAGATCTAAACCTATTATGTTTTCATGAATATATGTGAGTTCTTGATCCTATCTTGCAAGTCTATAGTCACCTACTATGTGTTATGATCCGGCAACCCCGAAGTGACAATAATCGGGACCACTCCCGGTGATGACCATAGTTTGAGGAGTTCATGTATTCACTATGTGCTAATGCTTTGTTTCAGTTCTCTATTAAAAGGAGGCCTTAATATCCCTTAGTTTCCAATAGGACCCCGCTGCCACGGGAGGGTAGGACAAAAGATGTCATGCAAGTTCTTTTCCATAAGCACGTATGACTATATACGGAATACATGCCTACATTACATTGATGAATTGGAGCTAGTTCTGTGTCACCCTATGTTATGACTGTTACATGATGAACCACATCCGGCATATTTATCCATCACTGATCCGGTGCCTATGAGTTTTCCATATACTGGTTCTCGCTTATTTACTTTCCCGCTGCTACTGTTACAATCACTACAAAATACCAAAAACATTACTTTTGCTATTTTTACTTTTTTTGCTGCTACCACCACTATCATATTACTTTGCTACTAAACACTTTGCTGCAGATACTAAGTTTCCAGGTGTGGTTGAATTGACAACTCAGCTGCTAATACTTGAGAATATTCTTTGGCTCCCCTTGTGTCGAATCAATAAATTTGGGTTGAATACTCTACCATCGAAAGTTGTTGTGATCCCCTATACTTGTGGGTTATCAAGACTAATTTCCGGCGCCGCTGCCGGGGAGCATAGCTCTATTCTTTGAGTCACTTGGGATTTATATCTGCTAGACACTATGAAGAACTTGAGAGATCGAAAAACCAAGATCTATCCCTAAACTACGAGGGGAGGTAAGGAACTACCATCTAGCTCTGCACTTGATTCACCTTCTGTTATGAGTAAGTTTGCGACACCTATACCTGCTTCTGCTATTCATTCTGATATGTCGCATGTGATTGATGATGCCACTTCTGCTATGCATGATACTTATGATGAAACTGCTTCTATGCCCGATACTACTGGGCCCCTTAGTGAATTTCTTGATGAACAAATTGCTAGGGCTAGAGAAAGAGAAATTATTGAATCTGAATACGATGATGATAGTGATGATGAAAATATGCCTGTTATTCACGAGGGCTATCTTTTTGACATGGAATCTTTTGCCGCTATTTCTTCTTGCAAAGATAGATATGAGCTTAAGAGGTTATTAATTAAATGGAACAAAGAATCACTTAGAGATAAAATGAGACCCGACCCTGCCTTTTCTACTTCACCAATATGTGTTCCTGATAAGGATTATGAATTCTCTGTTGATCCTGATATAATTACTTTGGTTGAATCTGATCTGTTTTATGGCTATGAATCTGAAACTATTGTGGCACATCTTACTAAGTTAAATGATATAGCTGCCCTGTTTACTAATGATGAGAGATCGCGTTACTTTTATATACTCAAAATATTTCCGTTCTCATTAAAGGGTGATGCTAAGATATGGTTTAATTCTCTTGATCCTGGTTGTGTGCATAGTCCCCAGGATATGATTTATTACTTCTCTGCTAAATATTTCCCTGCTCATAAGAAACAAGCTGCTTTGAGGGAAATATACAACTTTGTGCAAATTAAAGAAGAGAGTCTCCCACAAGCTTGGGGGAGGCTTCTCAAGTTACTTAATGCTTTGCTTGATCATCCTCTTAAGAAACCTGAAATACTTGATATCTTTTATAATGGACTAACCGATGCTTCTAGAGATTATTTGGATAGTTGTGCTGGTTCTCTTTTCAGGGAAAGAACACCGGATGAAGATGAAATCCTATTGAATAATATGTTGACAAATGAAAATAATTGGGCACCTCCTGAGCTAGCTCCTGCTCCAATTATTGAGTCTATTCCTAAACCAACTCCGAAGAAGAGAGGTGTTCTATTTCTCAGTCCCGAAGATATGCAAGAGGCAAAGAAATCTATGAAAGAAAAAGGTATTAAAGCTGAATACGTTAAGAATTTACCTCCTATTGAAGAAATACATGGTCTTAATTCACCGCGTGTTGAAGAAACATATGATCTTAATTATTTATTTACTGAAGAACCTCCTGATCCCGATATCTCGACACAGGTAGTAAAGGTAAATTCTCTCTATAGATATGATAAAGCTGAAGTCCTTCCTACTAAAATTGCTAGTCAGTGCTTGGATGAGTTTGATAACTTTATGTTTAAGCAAGACGACTTCAATGCTTATTTTGGTAGACAATTAAAAGAAAATGCTTATATGATTAGACGCTTGGGTGATTATATGGCTGATATTAAAGGTGAACTTAAACTTGTTAGCAAACATGCTTCTATGGTTACCACTCAAGTAGAACAAGTACTTAATGCTCAAAAAGAAGTGCTTGATTAAATGAATAGTAAGAAAAATGATTATGCTATTAGAGTGGCTACTAGAACTGGTAGAATGACTCAGGATCCTTTGTATCCTGAAGGCCACCCTAAGAGAATCGAGCAAGATTCTCAAAGAAATAACATTGATGTTACTAGTTCTTATAAAAAGAAGAAGAAGAAAAATGATAGAACTGTGCAAACTTCTAGTGAATCTATTGCTGAACCACCTGATAATCCAAATGGTATTTCTATTTCTGATGCTAAAACACAATCTGGTAATGAACATGAACCTAGTAAAAATATTAATGATGATGTTCATTATGATGCTCAACCTAGTAATGACAATGATGTAGAAATTGAACCTGCTGTTGATCTTGATAACCCACAATCAAAGAATCAGCGTTATGATAAAAGAGACTTTGTTGCTAGGAAACATGGTAAAGAAAGGGAACCTTGGGTTTAGAAACCCATGCCTTTTCCTCCAAAACCATCCAAGAAAAAGCATGATGAGGATTTTGAGCGCTTTGCTGAAATGATTAGGCCTATCTTTTTGCGTATGAGATTAACTGATGTGCTCAAAACAAATCCTTATGCTAAATATATGAAGGATATCATTACTAATGAAAGAAAGATACCAAAAGCTGAAATTTCCACCATGCTTGCTAATTATACTTTTAAGGGTGGAATACCAAAGAAACTTGGAGACCCCAGAGTACCTACTATACCTTGCTCCATTAAAAAGAATTATATTAAAACTGCTTTATGTGATCTTGGAGCCGGTGTTAGTGTTATGCCTCTCTCTTTATATCGTAGACTTGACTTGAATAAGCTGACACCTGCTGAAATATCTTTGCAAATGGCTGATAAATCAACTGCTATACCTGTCGGTATTTGTGAGGATGTGCCCGTTGTGGTTGCAAACGTTACTATTTTAATGGACTTTGTTATACTTGATATTCCCGAGGATGATAGTATGTCTATTATTCTTGGAAGACCTTTTCTTAATACTGTAGGGGCTATTATTGATTGCAACAAAGGCAATGTCACTTTTCATGTTAATGGTAATGAGCATACGGTACACTTTCCGAGGAAACAACCTCAAGTTCATAGTATCAACTCTATTGGAAAAATTCCATCGATTATATTTGGAGGTTTTGAATTTCCTCTACCAACTGTCAAGAAGAAATATGATATACTTATTATTGGGGATGTGCATATCCCCGTTGAGGTAACTTAGTGCTATTCAAAATTTCTCCGGTTTCATGATTATCGGAATGAGTTTGTTAACAAGACTTGATCAACCTTGTTAGTGGATTCTTTTTGATGAGCATGAGATGGATGAAACTAGAAGCACAAACTTCTGTACCCCACTTTTACTTTCTGTCATTTATATTAAATAAAGTAAAAATAGTTATTTTTCTGTCTGTTTCCTGACTTGTCCGTGCAATATAAAAATATCCCGAAAATAAAATTCCTCAGAATGCCATGCCAATTTAATATGATTTTTTCGGGAATATTTGAGGATTTACTGTGCAAAAATTACCGCGGGAGGAGCTGCCACCTGACCACGGCGGTGGTGGGCGTGCCCCCTTATAGGGCGCGCCCCCTGCCTCGTGGGCCCACGGTGGCCCTCCTCCACTTATCCCAGCACCCATCTTCTTCCTCTATCTCACACAAACCCGAATAACCAACTCAAGCACGAGTTCCAGCCACTTTTGCTGCGATTTTCGATCTCCTTGCTCAAAGCACCTCTCGCAAAACTGCTTGGGGAGATTGTTCCTTGGTATGTGACTCCTCCACTGGTCCAATTAGTTTTTGTTCTAGTGCTTTATTCTTTGCAAATTTGTGTTTCATAGGTGACCATGTTCTTGAGTTTGCATGTCAAATTTATATGGTTCTAAGTAGTTCTAATGCTTGATATAGGTGCTAGGCACTTGTAGGAGTAGTTGCTATCAGTTTCATTGAGTTTGGTTTACTTTTATTTTGAAGTTACTAAAAATTTCAGAATTTTTCAGAGAAAAACAATATGATTAGGAAGATGTTCCAAGGTGGTTCCTCTAAGAAGCAAGGACCCAGGATTGCTATGCGCGATGCTGACGAGGATCCACCAAGAGACGCTCCAGTACGGCCTTGCGAATGGCCGTCGGAAAATTTTATGGACCATGCGGGAATTAAAGAAGAATTCAAATCATATTTGCGCAATGCCGGTCTTGAGGATTTTGAGGCTAACAAATGCCCCCAGTATCATGATCTCACAAGTTCATTTATGAGGAGGTTTGAATATTCATCTTCTCGTAATTCTCCTCCAGTCATGTTTGATCTTTATGACAAATCTTATACCATGGACCTAGAGGATTTCACTCTTGCATGCAAACTTCCATCATGGGGTAGTGTTAGGGATCCCCCTAAATCTGAATTTATAAACTTTCTTGCTAGTATAATTGTGGGGGAATCTAGAGATATAACGCATGCTACCATAGGGAGCATTCACTTTCCTGTTATACATTATTTTGCTCTCTTCATCGGTAGATGCATAAATGCTAAGGATGAAGCATGTCACATGTGTGTCCCTGATCTTAGCATTCTTAGGAGTGCTGTGTTAGGAGACCAATCTTATCATATGGGAGCCATTGTAGCTCGTAGGTTGCATCATAATAGGCATAATGGAGATTTCTTTGGAGGAATTTATGCAACCCGCTTAGCTCATTTTCTTGAGATAGACATTCGTGAGGGTGATATGGAGTTGCCTCCTGCATATTTAGATTATGACTCTATGGCTTCGCACCAGTTTGTCGAGAGGCCTAAATCACCTCTCTTATATCGTTTAATTTTTGATAAACGACGTGTTTTCCGTATTACTCTCCCTGCTCCTGCCTTCTTTGATTCACAGACAAAAGGGAGATACGTTATTACCAGAGAGGAGGCAGAAGAGTACGAGAGGAGAGCGGAGGCAGCTCGACTCCATGCTGCAGCTCAGCAAGCGATAACCGCTGCACATCAGTATGATCCCAACTATTCTTCCTCATCACAGTACGACCCCAACAACTATTATTATTGATATCCACCAGGCCAGCCGTGGCCATAGACCAACTTAGGCCAAAAGCCTAAGCTTGGGGGAGTATGTATTTCTCACCGACATTACATTTATGTTCACACACACTCATTGCTAGATGTCGGTGCTCATACTTTTTCACTGTAATACCCATGCTAGTTTATTTTCTTTTTCCTGCTTTCTTCTTGTGTGTTTGTCAAACCTTAAGAAAAACCAAAAAATTAGTAGTAGTTTATTTCTCTGTTGTAGTAGTAATAATTAAAAAGAAAACCCAAAAATATTTCCTGTTCTTCTTTTGCTTGTTGGGAGCTTTCCCGTGTAAATAGTTTTATTTCTTTTCTTTTCTTTGGGGGTCAGTAGGAGAAGACCATAATTAAATTGTTGAAGTGGCTCTTATATGCATTATTGTTGAATTAACCCAGAGCCCATATTGCCTTGTCTTCTCCTATTTATTGAATGCTCGCAGATTCCAGCTTAGTCCAATGCACGTGCACTCTTATTATTATTCACATCGTTCGGTCGTGCAAGTGAAAGGCAATTATGATGATATATGATGGGCTGACTGAGATAAGAAAAGCTGGTATGAACTCGACCTCTTTTGTTTTTGTAAATATGATGAGTCCCTCGTTCTTGATTCAGCTTATTATGAATAAACATGTTTGCAATGACAATTAGAGATCATAGTTGCTTGCGCCATGCTTGATTAGCTATGAGTTATAATGATTTACCTTGTATGCCAACATGCTATTGAGATGATTATGATGTGGTATGATTGGGTGGTATCCTCCTTCGAATGATTTAAGTGACTTGACTTGGCACATGTTCACGCATGTAGTTGAAACAAATCAACATAGCCTTCACGATATTTATGTTCATGGTGGATTATATCCTACTCATGCTTGCATCCAATGTTTATTAATTTTAATGCATGTACATGGCTGTTGTCGCTCTCTAGTTGGTCGCTTCCTAGTCTTTTGCTAGCCTTCACTTGTACTAAGTGGGAATACTGCTTGTGCATCCAATCCCTTAAACCCCAAAGTTATTCCAGATGAGTCCACTATACCTTCCTATATGCGGTATCTACCTGTCATTCCAAGTAAATTTGTATGTGCCAAACTCTAAACCTTCAAATAAACATTCTGTTTTGTATGCTCGAATAGCTCATGTATCAACAAAGGCTGCCCTTATCTTCCGTGTTAGGCGGGTTATTCTCAAGAGGAGTGGACTCCGCTCCTCACTCACGAGAAAATGGCTGGTCACCTGGATGCCCAGTCCCATGCTTTATGCAAACTAAATCAAAATTAATTGCAAACAAAAGTCCCCCTGGGACCTGATGTATGTTGGAGGAACTCGTTGTTTCGAGCAAGCCATGGATTGATGTTTGTTGGTGGAGGGGGAGTATAAACTTTACCATTCTGTTTGGGAACCGCCTATAATTTGTTTAGCATGGAAGATATCGCCATCTCTTAGTTGTTATGTTGACAATGAAAGTATACCGGTAAAAATACAATTTATCTCTATTTCAAAACCGAGCTCTGGCACCTCTACAAATCCCTGCTTCCCTCTGCGAAGGGCCTATCTATTTACTTTTATGTTGAGTCATCACCCTCTTATTAAAAAGCACTACCTGGAGAGCGCAACCGTCATTTGCATTCATCACTGTTAATTTATATTGGGTATGACTATGATTGGATCTCTTTTACCATGAATTACAATGTCTAGTCAGTCCTTGATCTTTAAAGGTGCTCTGCATTTATGTTTTGCGGTCTCAGAAAGGGCTAGTGAAATACCATCTTGTTATATCATATTATGATTGTTTTGAGAAAGTGTTGTCATCCGAGATTTATTATTATGACTTGCTAGTTGATTATGCTATTGATATGAGTAATTATGAGACCTGAGAATTATTGCAAATGTGATTAGTTATGATCTATGCTGAAAACTTGAATGCTGGCTTGACATAGTTACAACAACAAGAGCAAACAGAGTTTGTAAAAGTTTTTCTTTCTTTCAGTTTGTCAACTGAATTGCTTGAGGACAAGCAAGGGTTTAATCTTGGGGTAGTTGATACGTCTCTGTCGTATCTACTTCTCCAAACACTTTTGCCCTTGTTTTCGACTCTAACTTGTATTATTTGAATGGAACTAACCCGGACTGACGCTGTTTTCAGCAGAATTATCATGGTGTTGTTTTATGTGTAGAAAACAAATATTCTCGGAATGACCTGAAACTCCACGGAACATCTTAGAAAAAACAATAAAAAATCCTCGCCAAAGATGAAGACCAGGGGGCCCACACCCTTCTCATGAGGGTGGGGGGCGCCCCCCTAGGGCGCACCCCCCTACCTCGTGGGCCCCCTGGAAACCCTCCGACGCCAACTCCAACTCTATATATTTGCTTTCGGAGAGAAAAAAATAAGGGAGAAGAAATCATCGCGTTTTATGATACGGAGCCGCCGCCAAGCCCTAAAACCTCTCGGGAGGGCTGATTTGGAGTCCGTTCGGGGCTCCGAAGAGGGGAATTCGTCGCCGTCGTCATCATCAACCATCCTCCATCACCAATTTCATGATGCTCACCGTC
Source organism: Triticum dicoccoides (assembly GCF_002162155.2). Lineage (NCBI taxonomy): Eukaryota > Viridiplantae > Streptophyta > Magnoliopsida > Poales > Poaceae > Triticum > Triticum dicoccoides. The sequence continues at coordinate 224,122,351 of NC_041382.1, forward strand.
GTGCGTGAGTAATTGCATCGTAGACTTGCTGGACGGTGATGGGTTGGATGAGATTTATCATGTAATCGAGTTAGTTTTGTTAGGGTTTGATCCCTAGTATCCATTATGTTCTGAGACTGATGTTGCTATGACTTTGCTATGCTTAGTGCTTGTCACTAGGGCCCGACTGCCATGATTTCAGATCTGAACGAATTATGGTTTCATGAATATATGTGAGTTCTTGATCCTATCTTGCAAGTCTATAGTCACCTACTATGTGTTATGATCCGGCAACCCCAAAGTGACAATAATCGGGACCACTCCCGGTGATGACCATAGTTTGAGGAGTTCATGTATTCACTATGTGCTAATGCTTTGTTCCGGTTCTCTATTAAAAGGAGGCCTTAATATCCCTTAGTTTCCAATAGGACCCCGCTGCCACAGGAGGGTAGGACAAAAGATGTCATGCAAGTTCTTTTCCATAAGCATGTATGACTATATACGGAATACATGCCTACATTACATTGATGAATTGGAGCTAGTTCTGTGTCACCCTATGATATGACTGTTACATGATGAACCGCATTCGGCATAATTATCCATCACTGATCCGGTGCCTACAAGTTTTCCATATACTGGTTCTCGCTTATTTACTTTCCCGCTGCTACTGTTACAATCACTACAAAATACCAAAAACATTACTTTTGCTGTTTTTACTTTTGTTGCTGCTACCACCACTATCATATTACTTTTCTACTAAACACTTTGCTGCAGATACTAAGTTTCCAAGTGTGGTTGAATTGACAACTCAGCTGCTAATACTTGAGAATATTCTTTGGCTCCCCTTGTGTCAAATCAATAAATTTGGGTTGAATACTCTACCCTCGAAAGCTGTTGCGATCCCCTATACTTGTGGGTTATCTGTGATCCGAACTGCGACCAAGCCGACTTGAACCTAAGGGGTCGCGCGCTTAAGGGAAGGAACCTACGAGGTCGGATCCGTGGACACTGGTCAGATGTGATCCGAACTGTATTCGGATTGTGGCCGAGTAGACTTATGGGCTTTAGGGTCCGTGTGAGGCCCAAGTGTTGAGCCCGTGACGGACGCCTATATATATAGTGGAGGTGTGGCACACTCATGGGTTGATCGCTTCAGCGCTGTCACTAGGGTTTGCATGTGTTGCGAATAGACACCTCCACTCGCTGCCGGTTGTGTGATCAGACCTAGCAGTCCGCCGCACGGCGTTCCTCCTGCATGCGCGGATACCGTTAGAGGTGGTGCACTTGCACCGCTCCGGCGAACCTGTACGTGGGAACCGACCACAGGTTGTATGAGCGAGATCGGACAAGGAGGAGATGATCCACACGGACGCGCTGCCCCAACTCTTCTTCCGCTGCACGGCACTGCGCATCTAGTGGTAACGAGCTGTGATCCATCTCCCGTAGCATGTTCTTGGTTGTTCTGCGCGTAGGAAATTTTAATTTGCAGTCGACGCACCCTACCGTAGATCCCATCAGTGGTATTAGAGCCTCTGCTGTAGGATTTGGATTCAGATCATATGCATATTAGATATGTGGAGGCAATAGATGAGATCTGTTGTCATTGATAAGAATGGTTGTGTGCACAGTTGATGAGATCAACTGCACATGGGGATCGATGTGGCTATGTTTTCTGTTGATTGGGATTGATGAGGTCGTGACACGATCTACCCCTACCGGTCGGTTATCCGCCATCGGGGTTAACAGTGAAACGTAAATCCGAATCGGATTCGCGATGATCGATGAGATCGGTCAGATCAGAGAATTCGGCGTGACGGAGTTCAGATGTGATCTGTGATTTCGGAAAACGTCGGGCGCTGCCCGCACCCATGAGGGGCGCTGCCCCTTCGAACCCTGCCCGCTAACCGGCTAGCAGGACCGCCGTGTGTGTAGTGCCTTGTATTTCATACACGATCACTCAAACCGGTAGAATACGATTCTATGCATAACTTTATTTTGCAGGGTTTGATGTGAATAGTATGGCTCATGTGTATGTGATGCATGTGTGTAAATTATACATGGCCTGCGTGTCATGTTTGGCAGCCGACAGGAGCCAAAGTGCTATCATTATGTTGTATAATGACTTGCGTGTCGACTTGTGACTCTATGTAAAATTCATTACTAGTTGTAGTAGTTGGATAATAGAGATCAGGTTGATGGCTTGGCGTCCCGGCGTGACAAACAAGATGGAGTTTCTAGATGGTCATTGGAGTTGGAGCCAACCTAGAAGAACATCCATGAAGGAGCCATACTATTTCACAATATGTATTTATTTGTGATTGTTATGCTTCCTTGTTTTCTATGCATGTTAGAATGGAAGAAATATCCCTCATGAATATCAAGCGAATTGCCATCCCTGATGTTGCACCTTCGCACGTCAAGTATGTCTAGTAGTGGGCTCATAAAATTGGGGTGCTGCTAGGTGTCGTTGAACTGAAGGGTTTGTGTCGGACGCGGACATGCACTACATTAGGGTAACTTGAAAAGTCTATCAAAACGGTTTTGGGCCTTGTGGCAAAAGAGGTCGGGAGCCAGGGTATGAGATACCTACCCGACCGACAGGAGTCGTATAGAGATACGATTAGCAAGGAGTTGCTTACCGGATAGGCATGTTGTCTAGCAGTGATGCTAAAGCTCAGTAGTCGCATGTGCTAGTCGGATCCTGAATCACTGAGAGTTTGCGGAGGGATGCTGACTTCAGTGGTGTATTTCTATTTAAGGCTATAATTACTCTACATAAACACATTGCTTAGTGATTGCATATTTTCTGTTGTAGATCAATGGCACCACCTGCTCAACCCAACTTTGCATTGAAGTCAATTCTAGAAAAGGATAAACTGAATGGAACAAACTTTACTACCTGGTATAGAAATTTGAGAATTGTTCTCAAGCATGATAAAAAGGAACATGTTCTAGAGGATCCGCTTCCAAAGGAACCTGTCAATAATGCTAGTACCACAACCAAGAATGCCTACCATAAACTCGTTGATGAATCAAACGAGATCAGCTGCCTCATGCTAGCGTGTATGGAGCCCGATTTGCAGCAGCATTTCGAAGACGTTGGGGCTTTTGATATGATCAAGAGTTTCAAGAGCATCTTTCAGGTGCAGGCTAGGACCGAAAGGTTCAACGTCTGGCGATCCACTGAGCCCGCATGTGATCAAGATGATCGGAAATGTGCAAGCTTTGGATCGGTTGGGCTTCCCACTCTTGGATGAGCTGGCTACTGATGCAATTCTGGGTTCTCTTTCTCCTAGCTATGCAACGTTCATCTCGAACTATCATATGCATGGCATGGATAAGAAGCTCACTGAATTGCATGGGATGCTCAAAGTGGCAGAGCAGGATATTAAGAAAGGCACGCATCAAGTGTTGATGGTGCAAAAATCGGCTAAGTTCAAGAAGAGTTGGTCTAAGAAGAAGGCTAAGGCAAAGGGCACGGAGATGGTAACCTCCGCCGCTGTGCCGAAGTCTGGACTGGACTCAAAGACCATTTGCTATCATTGCAAGGAAACTGGTCACTGGAAGAGGAACTGTAGCAAGTGGCTTGCAGAGCATGGCAAGAAGGCCGGGAATGCTTCTTCAGGCAAAGGTACACTTGTTGCATATGTTATAGATATTTACCTTGCTGACATACCTAGTAGCTCTTGGGTATTTGATACCGGGTCGGTTGTTCATATTTGCAACTCGATGCAGGGGATGGTAAGAACTAGGCGTGTGGAACAAGGGGAGATTGACATCAGGGTCGGCAACAAAGCAAGAGTTGCTGCATTGGAGGTCGGCACGATGCAGCTCTAGCTTCCTTCTGGATTTATTTTGGAATTGAATAATTGTTATTACATTCCTGCACTTAGTCGGAACATTATTTCTGCCTCATGCTTGATGAGTCAGGGTTATGAATTCAATTTAAAGGACAATGGTTGTTCGATTTATTTGAATGGTATGTTCCACGGCTATGCACCCATTCTTGATGGGTTATTTATATTGAATCTAGAACATGAACCAGTTTATAACATGAGTGTCAAGAGGCATAAGCCCAATGAGATAAATCAGACATACTTCTGGCAGTGCCGGCTTGGACACATTAGTCTGAAACGCATGAACAAGCTCCATGATGATGGACTCCTAACTTCGACCGACTTTGGGTCGTTCGAGACATGCGAATCATGCTTGCTCGGCAAGATGACTAAGTCTCCTTTCGCAAAGAGTTACGAGAGGGCATCCGAGCTGTTGGAACTGATACACAGTGATGTGTGTGGACCAATGAGCACAACTGCCAGAGGTGGCTATCAGTACTTCGTGACTTTTACCGACGAATTGAGTAGATATGGATATTTGATGAGGCACAAGTCAGAGACTTTTGAAAAGTTCAAAGAGTTTCAAAACGAGATGGAGAATCGGCTCGGCAAGACTATTAAACTTCTACAATCTGATTGTGGAGGTGAGTACATGAGCCAGGAGTTTGATGATCATCTGAAAAGCAGAGGTATAGTACCTCAGCTCACACCTCCGGGTACGCCACAGAGAAATGTTGTATCAGAACGGAGGAATCGCACCTTGTTGGACATGGTTCTATCTATGATGAGCAAGTCAGATTTACCCTTGTCATTCTGGGGATACGCTCTAGAAACTTTAGCTTTCACACTTAACAGGGTACCATCAAAATCCATAGACAAGACACCACATGACATGTGGACCGGGAAGAGTCCCAGTTTGTCTTTTCTAAAGATTTGGGGTTGTGAAGCATTTGTCAAGAAACTTATGTCAAACAAGCTTACACCCAAGTCGGATAAATGCATATTCGTGGGATATCCGAGGGAAACCTTGGGATATAACTTCTACAACCGGGAAGAGAACAAAGTGTTTGTTGCTCGCAACGGGGTTTTCCTTGAGAAAGAGTTTCTCAGTCGGGAGGCTAGTGGGAGGACGGTCCGACTCGAAGAAATTCGAGGACCACTCGGGGGTGGCTCGGCTGGTGATGAGATCATACCGAAATCAGTCAGGGAACCCGTAGTGGAAGCGGCACCGGAACCACGGAGGTCGGAAAGATTGCGCAGAGTGCACGATGTATTTTTGCTAGAAAGCAACGAGCCGGCCACAGATGTGGAAGCGATGGTGAGCCCAGATTCCGAGGCATGGCTGGAGGCCATGAGATCCAAGTTAAAGTCCATGGATGAGAATCAAGTTTGGGACTTGGTTGACCCGCCGCCTAGCGTAACGTCCATTGGTTGCAAATGGGTCTTTAAGAAGAAAACCGATGTGGATGGAAATGTTCAGATCCACAAAGCTCGGCTTCTCGCTAAGGGTTATGGACAAGTTCAAGGAATTGACTATGACAAGACTTACTCACTGGTAGCGATGCTGAAGTCGGTGAGGATCGTACTAGCTATAGCTGCATATTTCGATTACGAGATATGGTAGATGGATGTCAAGACGGCTTTCCTTCATGGAAATTTAATCGAGGATGTGTATATGATACAGCCCGAGGGTTTTGTCGATCCGACTAGCACTAGTAAGGTATGCAAGCTCAAGAGATCCATTTATGGGTTGAGGCAAGCATCTCGGAGCTAGAACATTCGTTTTGATGAGGTCATCACTGGTTTCGGCTTCATCAAAAGCAAAGAGGACTCTTGTTTATACAAGAAGTTAAGTGGGAGCTCGATAGTGTTTTTGATCTTGTATGTGGATGACATACTACTAATCGGAAATGATATTTCGATGTTGAACTCGGTCAAGGAGTCATTGAATGGCAAGTTTTCGATGAAGGACCTTGGTGAGGCAATGTACATTTTAGGCATTAAGATCTATAGAGATAGATCAAGGAGGCTGCCGGCTTAAGCCAGAGCATGTACATAGATAAAGTGTTGAAGCGGTTCAACATGAGTGATGCAAAGAAAGGGTTCTTGCCACTCTCACATGGTATAAGGCTAAGCGAGACTCAGAGTCCTTCAACATCTGATGAGCGAAGCAGGATGAGTAGGATTCCATATGCCTCGGCAATCGGATCCATCATGTATGCCATGATATGTACACGGCCCGATGTTGCTCTTGCAATAAGCCTAACAAGAAAATACCAGGCCAACCCAGGTGAGAGTCACTGGGCAGCGGTAAAGACTATTTTGAAGTACCTGAAAAGGACTAAAGAGATGTTCCTAGTTTATGGAGGTGAGGAAGAGCTCGTCATAAGGGGTTACGCCGATGCTAGTTTCCAAACCGACAGAGATGATTGTCGATCATAGTCCGGATTCGAGTACGTCATGAACGGAGGAGCAGTGAGCTGGATGAGTTCCAAGCAAGATACGGTGGCCGATTCTACTACAGAAGCCAAATACATTGCGGCTTGTGAAGCTACAAAGGAAGGTGTTTGGATCTGGAACTTTCTGGATGATCTTGGTATTTTCCCAGCCTCGGTAAAACCGTTGGACCTTTATTGTGATAATTCTGGTGCCATCGCACAAGCCAAGCAGCCGAGGAATCAGCACAAGGTTAGACACATAGATCGGAAATATCACCTGATACGTGATAACCCATAAGTATAGGGGATCACAACAGTTTTCGATAAGTAAGAGTGCCGAACCCAACGAGGAGCTAAAGGTGGAACAAATATTCCCTCAAGTTCTATCGACCACCGATACAACTCTACGCACGCTTGACATTCGCTTTACCTAGAACAAGTATGAAACTAGAAGTACTTTGTAGGTGTTGTTGGATAGGTTTGCAAGATAATAAAGAACATGTAAATAAAAAGTCGGGGCTGTTTAGATAAAGACACAACTAAATTAGTTTTAGTAGAGAGCTTGTTGTTACGAGAAAGTTATTTGTCCCTAGGCAAACGATAACTAGACCGGTAATCATTATTGCAATTTTATTTGAGGGAGAGGCATAAGCTAACATACTTTCTCTACTTGGATCATATGCACTTATGATTGGAACTCTAGCAAGCACCCGCAACTACTAAAGATCATTAAGGTAAAACCCAACCATAGCATTAAAGCATCAAGTCCTCTTTATCCCATATACGCAACAACCCCCTTACTCGGGTTTGTGTTTCAGTCACTCACGCAACCCACTATAAGCGAATCATGAACGTATTGCAACACCCTACAACGGGAATCCCTCATGCTTGCGCGACACGGAGAGCAGCATAGGACAACACCAGTAATAAAACATGCAACTCAAACCAATCTTGATCATCAAATATCCCATAGGACAAAACGGATCTACTCAAACATCATAGGATAGCCATACATCATTGGGAAATAATATATAGCGTTGAGCACCATGTTTAAGTCAAGATTACAGCGGGTAAGAGAGAGGTTACACCGCTGCATAGAGGGGGAAGAGTTGGTGATGATGGCGGTGAAGTGGTTGGTGAAGATTGCGGTGATGATGATGGCCCCGGCGGTGTTCTGGCGCCACCGGAAGAGAGGGGGAGAGGGCCCCCCTTCTTCTTCTTCTTCCTTGACCTCCTCCCTAGATGGGAGAAGGGTTTCCCCTCTGGTCCATGGCCTCCATGGCACGGGAGGGGCGAGAGCCCCTCCGAGATTGGATCTGTCTCTCTGTCTCTCTCTGTCTCTGCGTTCCCAGATTCTACCCTTTCACCATTTCTTATATTCCCGGAGATCCGTAACACCGATTGGGCTGAAATTTTAACACGATCTCTATACGGATATTAGCTTTCTTGCGGCGAAAGAAGGGCATCAACCACCTTACGGGATGTCCACGAGGGTCAGGGGTGCGCCTGCCCCCCTGGGGCGCGCCCCCTACCTCGTGGCCCCCTCGGGCATCGTCTCGCGTGGATTTTTCTTCCAAAAAATCACATATATTCCAAAAAAAATCTCCGTCAATTTTTATCCCGTGTGGACTCCGTTTGATATGGATATTCTGCGAAACAAAAAACATGCAACAAACAGGAACTGGCACTGGGCACTAGATCAATATGTTAGTCCCAAAAATAGTATAAAAAGTTGCCAAAAGTATATGAAAGTTGTAGAATATTGGCATGGAACAATCAAAAATTATAGATACGACGGAGATGTATCAGCATCCCCAAGCTTAATTCCTGCTCGTCCTCGAGTAGGTAAATGATAAAAAAGATAATTTTTGATGTGGAATGCTACCTAGAATAATCTTGATCACATATCTAATCATGGCATGAATATTAATATACGAGTGATTCAAAGCAATAGTCTATCATTTGACATAAAAACAATAATACTTCGATCCTACTAATAAAGCAATCATGTCTTTTCAAAATAACATGGCCAAAGAAAGTTATCCCTACAAAATCATATAGTCTAGCTATGCTCCATCTTCACCACACAAAATATTCACATCATGCACAACCCCGATGACAAGCCAAGCAATTGTTTCATACTTTTGATGTTCTCAAACCTTTTCAACTTTCACGCAATACATGAGCGTGAGCCATGGACATAGCACTATAGGTGGAATAGAATGGTGGTTGTGGAGAAGACAAAAAGGAGAAGATAATCTCACATCAACTAGGTGTATCAACAGGCTATGGAGATGCCCATCAATAGATATTAATGTGAGTGAGTAGGGATTGCCATGCAACGGATGCACTAGAGCTATTAGTGTATAAAAGCTCAAACTGAAACTAAGTGGGTGTGCATCCAACTTGCTTGCTCATGAAGACCTGAGGCGTTTGAGGAAGCCCATCATCGGAATATACAAGCCAAGTTCTATAATGAAAATTCCCACTAGTATATGAAAGTGATAACTCAAGAGACTCTATATGAAGAACATGGTGCTACTTTGAAGCACAAGTGTGGTAAAAGGATAGTAACATTGCCCCTTCTCTCTTTTTCTCTCATTTATTTATTTGGGTCTTCTTCTTTTTTTGGCCTTTCTATTTTTTCCTTTTTTATTATTTTTTTGTCCGGAGTCTCATCCCGACTTGTGGGGGAATCATAGTCTCCATCATCCTTTCCTCACTGGGGCAATGTTTTAATAATGATGATCATCACACTTTTATTTACTTACAACTCAATATTACAACTCGATATCTAGAACAAAGATATGACTCTATATGAATGCCTCCGACGGTGTACCGAGATGTGCAATGATCTAGCGTAGCAATGACATCAAAAAACAGACAAGCCATGAAAACATCATGCTAGCTATCTTACGATCATGCAAAGCAATATGAAATGAATGCTCAAGTCATGTATATGATGATGATGGAAGTTGCATGACAATATATCTCGGAATGGCTATGGAGATGCCATGATAGGTAGGTATGGTGGCTGTTTTGAGGAAGGTATATGGTGGGTTCAAGGTACTGGCGGAAGTTGCGCGATACTAGAGAGGCTAGCAATGATGGAAGAGTGAGAGTGCGTATAATCCATGGACTCAACATTAGTCATAAAGAACTCACATACTTATTGCAAAAATCTATTAGTCATTGAAACAAAGTACTACGTGCATGCTCCTAGGGGGATAGATTGGTAGGAAAAGACCATCGCTCGTCCCCGACCGCCACTCATAAGGAAGACAATCAATAAATAAATCATGCTCCAACTTCGTTACATAACGGTTCACCATATGTGCATGCTACGGGAATCAAAAACCTCAACACAAGTATTTCGAAAATCCACAACTACCCACTAGCATGACTCTAATATCACCATCTTTATATCGCAAAACTATTGCAAGGAATCAAACACATCATATTCAGTGATCTACAAGTTTTATGTAGGATTTTATGACTAACAATGTGAATGACCAATTCCTGTCATCTCCCTAAATAGATATAAGTGATGCAAGATAGTTTAATTCTTTCTACAAAAGATATTCCCACGCTCTAACAGTTATAAGTGAAGCAAAAGAGCATTCTACAAATGGTGGTTGTCTATGTAAAGAGAAACAGGCAATCCAAACTTCAAATGATATAAGTGAAGCACATGAAGCATTCTATAAAGCCATACTCAAAAGATATAAGTGATGTGCATAGAGCATTCTATAAATCAACCAAGGACTACCTCATACCAGCATGGTGCATAAAAGAAAAATGAAAACTAAATGCAAAAGACGCTCCAAGATTGCACATATCGCATGAACGAAACGAATCTGAAAACATACCGATTCTTGTTGAAGAAAGAGGGGATGCCTTCCGGGGCATCCCCAAGTTTAGACGCTTGAGTCTCCTTGAATATTTACTTGGGGTGCCTCGGGCATCCCCAAGCTTGAGCTCTTGCCTCTCTTCCTTCTTCTCATATCGAGACCTTCTCGATCATCGAACACTTCATCCACACAAAACTTCAACAGAAAACTCGGTATGATCCGTTAGTATAATAAAGCAAATCACTACTCTAAGTACTGTTGCAAACCAATTCATATTTTGTTTTTGCATTGTGTCTACTGTAATATAGCTTTTCCATGTCTTAATCCACTGACACAAATCGATTGTTTCATCAAAACAAGTAAACTATGCATCAAAACAGAATCTGTCTAAAACAGAACAGTCTGTAATAATCTGAACATTTACCATACTTATGATACTTGAAAAATTCTGCAAAAATTAGGAACAAATAAATAATTTGTATATAAATACAGTGCAAAAAGAATCAGAACCATTTGACATTCCAGCTAAAAATGTAAAATCGCGCACTACAGCCAAAGTTTCTGTCCTGCACCGTACAAACCAACAAGCAAAGTAAACATCCTAAAGGCAAACCTTGGCACATTATTTTTATAATACAATGGAATTGTACAAGGGGTTAATTATTTTTGTTGAAAAGTTTCTGTAGTCAATATTCACAAAGTTTCCGTGAGCATGAACAAAGTTCAAGGAGCTCTCCCACTTCAACAATGCTTGTCTTTCTCACTTTCACTTTCCTTTTTGAAAAAGTTTTGGGTTCCCCTCTTTATTTTTGTTATTTTTAAACTATATGAAAGCACTCAACATAAATAAATGACTCTCTAAAACTTCCGGGTTGTGTCCCTAGCAGCGCTTTCTTTAAAGCCATTAAGCTAGGCATATAGTGCTCAAGTAGTGAATCCACCCGGATCCCAAGGTATATCAAAGCCAATTTTAATTAGCAATGATTTGTAATTTAGTAGTGAGCACAAAGCAACATATATCATGTAATGACGAAGTCTAACTCTCTTCCTATGCATCGGCATGTCATAAAAGAACAATTCACGCACACATAGTAAAGGCCAGTGCATAGTATAAACAATTTCTTGCGATTTTATCATATTGGAAACATAGAGAGGTGGAGGTATAGTTCCTCTCTCATAATAATTGCAAGTAGGAGAAGCAAGCACATGCATCTTATATTCATCAAAATCATCATGTGCAACGGTATAAGGCAACCCATCAATATAATCCTTAATAAGGGCAAACTTCTCCGATATAGTGCAGTTGGGAGAATTCAAAAAGATAATAGGACTATCATGCATGGGTGCAATAGCAACAGTTTCATGTTTAACATCAGGAACTATAGCAAGTTAATCTTCATAAGCATAATTCATATTGGCATCTTGGCCACAAGCATAGTAAGCATCATCAAAAAGGGATATTTCAAAAGAATCAACGGGATCATAGCAATTATCATAGCATTCATCCTTCGGTAAGCATGAAGGGGAATTAAACAAAGTATGAGATGAAGAGTTACTCTCATTAGAAGGTGGGCACGGGTGATCAATCCACTCTTCCTCCTTTTGTTCTTCGCTCTCCTCCTCATATTTTTCATCCAATAAGCTCACAGTTTCATCAATTTCTTCTTCCATAGACTCCTGCAAAATATTAATCTCTTCTTGGACAGCGGGGTAGTCCTCAATATATGGTTCAACATAGGCATTAGAAGCATAGTTATCATAGCAATATTTAAGTATGTCAAAATTTTCAGATTTATAAAGAGTAGCATCATACGTTTTAATCAAAGAAGCAATTTCATAAGCACCCTTAAAAGCAACAAATTCTTCAATTTGTTGAACATCATAGTAACTATAAACACCCTTATCATACGAAGATACGATTCCCTTATCACTAAACTCACATTGATAGGGAAGGTGTTTCTTAGGGTTTTCAGAACAACAAGTAATATCATATATTTCGCATAAATTCCAAGCATAGCATTGCAAACGATGAATTTGACCCAGTAAAATTTTCCCCTTTTCAGATATTCGGTGTCGCACATAACAAGCATGCTCATCTAAAGATTTGCCCTCAACTAAGCTAGTTGGGATATCAGCACAAGCACATAGGGATCAAAGATGATCCAAGTAATAAACTTCAGAAGTGTGATAGATTTTGAGTGGTTCTTCAACCATTGGTTTAGTGGGTACAACTATTTTTTTGGTATTTTGCGTTTCCTACCCATAACTAAAGATAGAAAACAACTAAGAACAGCAAATAAAAATTACTTACTGATAAAGTAAACAAGCACACACGAGAATATTCACCCCACGCTATTGCTCCCTGGCAACGGTGACAGAAAAAAGGTCTTGATAACCCACAAGTATAGGGGATCGCAACAGTTTTCGATAAGTAAGAGTGTCGAACCCAACGAGGAGCTAAAGGTAGAACAAATATTCCCTCAAGTTCTATCGACCACCGATACAACTCTACGCACGCTTGACGTTCGCTTTACCTAGAACAAGTATGAAACTAGAAGTACTTTGTAGGTGTTGTTGGATAGGTTTGCAAGATATTAAAGAGCATGTAAATAAAAAGTAGGGGCTGTTTAGATAAAGACACAACTAAATTAGTTTTAGTAGAGAGCTTGTTGTTACGAGAAAGTTATTTGTCCCTAGGCAAACGATAACTAGACCGATAATCATTATTGCAATTTTATTTGAGGGGCAGGCATAAGCTAACATACTTTCTCTACTTGGATCATATGCACTTATGATTGGAACTCTAGAAAGCATCCGCAACTACCAAAGATCATTAAGGTAAAACCCAACCATAGCATTAAAGCATCAAGTCCTCTTTATCCCATACGCAACAACCCCCTTACTCGGGTTTGTGTTTCAGTCACTCATCCAACGCACTATAAGCGAATCATGAACGTATTGCAACACCCTACAGCGGGAATCCCTCACGCTTGCGCGACACCGAGAGCACCATAGGATAACACCAATAGTAAAACATGCAACTCAAACCAATCTTGATCATCAAATAGCCCATAGGACAAAACGGATCTACTCAAACATCATAGGATAGCCATACATCATTGGGAAGTAATATATAGCATTGAGCACCATGTTTAAGTCGAGATTACAGCGGGTAAGAGAGAGGTTACACCGCTGCATAGAGGGGGAAGAGTTCGTGATGATGGCGGTGAAGTTGTTGGTGAAGATTGCGGTGATGATGATGGCCCCGGCGGTGTTTCGGTGCCACAGGAAGAGAGGGGGAGAGGGCCCCCCTTCTTCTTCTTCTTCTTCTTTGTAGCGACCCGACCTCAAACGGTCAAGCCTCTGTGTATCCCTGCCATCCCTGGATCGGTATGCTGGGGCACACAGTACATCAATGTATATATCAAAGTGCAATCACATGTATAAATAACGTAAAACTGATATATACCTCATAAGTCTCAGCGGAAACAAACATAAGGGTGTGGAGTCCATCAACGCCAACGGCAAGTTGAGTGTAGATCGTAACCCTACAACGTAACTCTTACTCGTCGTAGAAAAGTCCCTGCAACATAAGACGTTGCAGCCCTGTAGGTCAGTACATTGAATGTACTGGCAAGTCACATCATAAGAATAATGAACCTATTTGTACATGCAATTTGGCTGGTGGAAAGCTCTAAGTTTAATTTTTTGCATAAAGCTAGTTTTTCCCTAGAATAAAAGATATTATTCTACCACTACTGTATAGCACAGGATGAGTTGGTAAACCCAACTTAATCCATTCCCAAAGTTTCATTTAAAACACAACTTTTTAATTAAGACCGATGAGATCTCCCAGCATTTCCACTACTAGATGCTCAAGTTGTCCGTAACCGGGGACACGACTAATCGATTAGGTTTTTAACACTCTGCAGAGGTTTACACACTTTTCCCCACAAGACTCGATCGCCTCCCTTGAAGTTCTCGCACTGCCTGGCATTTGAGAACAGGATGACCGAGACATAGTCTTTCGAAAATGTCCACCCTTAACCCACGGATAGGCCGGTACACCTACATCATTCTACATCTGCTAGCCCATCCCAGAAGGGGTCACACTATCTACTCAACTAAGCCAGAGCCCATATTGGCTTGTGGCTGCACACGGAAGCTTCTAGACATGAGAATACGATTGATCTCTTTGAGCCTGGGCGGCCGACCACTAGTGGTGCACCACCATGGATTAACCATGCATGCTCCCACTGTACTTCGCCACTATTCAAACCAAATACCGCCCAGGTAGTTCATTTACAAGTCTTGATCCTGATTACTACTTTGTCACTCATGTCTCACCATGAGCACTTCCCAATTCCACGTCTACACTTGGCGAGGCAAAAATAAACTTACACGTTGGTGACAATGATGTATAGGTTAGACCTACCTCAAATAAACTACTAGGTAACGGCATAGCCATCTGGCAACAATAAATCCTACCATGCAATCCTGCCTCAAAGGACTAAGTGCATAATAAAAACATAGGTAAATGGAAGAATGGTCAAATGTGAACTTGCCTGGTAATAGTTGATGAAGATTATATCGCTCTTAGAATTTTACTTAATAGAGCTATTCGTCACACTCCGATGAAAATCTATAAGGTCAAACATTGCATTCACATAAGCAATCATTTCGGAGAACCAAATAACATGCAACATGAAAAGACTCGGAAAATCCAAATGAACACACAACACACTTAACTATCAAAAGAAAATACTAAGTGCAAAACAACATAGGGCATGGGTGCCAAAAATTGTGACGTGGACCATAGTGCATACTAGGAAAACTACTATAGACAGATCCTAATGTGTGAAAAATATTGTGAGATAGGTCCAAGTGATAGGGTTTGGTAACGGTGACACGGTGCAAAAAGAATCACGTCAATCGGAGCTACTGTTTAGGAGATATGGCCAATTGAAGTTTGAATTCAAATCTGAATAAAGTTCAAATTTGAATTTGGACAAAAGTTTTCAAAGTTTGTTTTCTAGATAAAGCTATTCGAGACGAACATTTTGCCGCTGGTTTCGTCGAATTTGGAGTTACGGTTAAAAAGATACAACCATTTGAAGTTTAGGGGCTAAACTGAAATTTACAGGGACCTGATTGTGAAAGTTTTATTTGCGACCAGGTCCCTGGCCACGTGGCGGCTCCTGGCTGGCCGAGCAGCGTCCGCTGCGGAGACTATACGGCGAACGGCCACCAAATAAGAAAAACAGCGGCGGTGACTAACTAAATAAAAACCGACGCTCGGTTTCAATAAAACCGCACGGTCTAAAGGAAACCGACCGATAGTTTTTAAAATAAAAACCGCGGTTAACCGCATACCGGTTCAACTAAAAAAACAACTAACCTAATCTAATCTAGGCCGTTGGTGTCCAATCTAACGGGAGAGGGTGGGGCGGCGGCTTACAGCGGGTGGTGGTGGCCGACGACGAGCAGAGGACGGCGGCGCGACGACGGGTGATGGTGGGGCAGCGGCTACGGCAGTCCTCAGTGTCGAGGAAGAAGACAGGGAGGTGCGGTGCGGCTTGGGCGTCCGGATGGTGGCGTCGGGGCTCCTCAGGTGCGTCGGGGTCGGCGAGGCGAAGGTGGCGGCGCTCCGTGGGCTCCGGCGAGGTCGGGCGCCGTCGGGGCGTCGTCTCCGGCGGGACCTAGGCGAGAAAAAGATGTCAACAAGATGCGCGAGTTCACGTTGGCAAGATTGACGAAGGAACAAGGGCTCGGGGTGGTTTACTGGCAGTGGAATGCCCCGGCGAGGTCCGTTCGGCCGGCGAGATCCAAGCGGCGACTGCGGGCGGTAGGGGCGGCGTGGGAAGAAGCGGGACGGCGAGATCGACAGAGGGGAGCCCGGGGCATTTATAGGCGAGGGGAGGGCGCGCGGGTGCCGCGGATAAGCGTTATCCGCGAGGGCCTCCCCCGACGGTTGCGGGAGCGCGGCGGCGAGCTCATCCGAGTGGGGCAAGCGGGAGGTTGGGGGAGATGAGGTGGAGCGGGGCCCACCAGTCAGTGACGGCGGCGGTAGCGAGCGAGGGCGGGCGCAGAGCGGTCGACCGGTGCGGGAGGTTTCGGGCGCTGGGGCGCTGGCCTTGGGCCAAATGGCCAACTGGGCTGGTTGGGGCGCTCCTGGGCCAAACCCAGTTTCGGTCCAGGCTGCGGTGAGTGCGTGCGTGCGTGTTTTTTTTAACTGGAGACTAAAGTGCTCATAACTGATTCAAAAGAATTTCTAAAAACACCAAATAAATTTCTAAAATAACTACGTAATATTTAGAGCCTAATGAACATTAACTTAAGCACAACACATTTTGAAAATAATTTTCCTAATGCAACTAATGCACTTTTTGCAAATAAAATAAATACCAAACAACTCCAAAACTTAAAGTAATATTCAAAATAAAATTTCCCACTTTTTTTTTATATTTTGAGGAAGTCATCTTATCCCCTCTCATTTGTTTTTTCTCGAGTGGAAAACTATTATTTGAATATTTCAAAAACTCCAAAATGCAAGAAATATGAGATGCATTGAATGATTCTATTAACATCCAAATTTAATAAAATTGGGATGTTACATTCTTCCTTGACCTCCTCCCTAGATGGGAGAAGGGTTTCCCCTCTGGTCCATGGCCTCCATGGCACGGGAGGGGCGAGAGCCCCTCCAAGATTGGATTTGTCTCTCTGTCTCTCTCTGTCTCTACGTTCCCAGATTCTGCCCTTTCACCGTTTCTTATATTCCCGAAGATCCGTAACTCTGATTGGGCTGAAATTTTAACACGATCTCTATCCGGATATTAGCTTTCTTCCAGCGAAAGAAGGGCATCAACCGCCTTACGGGGTGGCCACGAGGGTCAGGGGTGCGCCTGCCCCCTAGGGCGCGCCCCCTGCCTCGTGGCCCCCTCGGGCATCGTCTCGCGTGGATTTTTCTTCCCAGAAATCACATATATTCCAAAAAAATCTCCGTCAATTTTTATCCTGTTTGGACTCCGTTTGATAAGGATATTCTGCGAAACAAAAAACATGCAACAAATAGGAACTGGCACTGGGCACTGGATCAATATGTTAGTCCCAAAAATAGTATAAAAAGTTGCCAAAAGTATATGAAAGTTGTAGAATATTGGCATGGAACAAACAAAAATTATAGATACGACGGAGATGTATCAGCATCCCCAAGCTTAATTCCTACTCGTCCTCGAGTAGGTAGATGATAAAAAAGATAATTTTTGATGTAGAATGCTACCTAGCATAATCTTGATCACATATCTAATCATGGCATGAATATTAAGATAATAGTGATTCAAAGGAATAGTCTATCATTTGACATAAAAACAATAATACTTTGAGCCTACTAATAAAGCAATCATGTCTTTTCAAAATAACATGGCCAAAGAAAGTTATCCCTACAAAATCATATAGTCTTGCTATGCTCCATCTTCACCACACAAAATATTCACATCATGCACAACCCCGATGACAAGCCAAGAAATTGTTTCATACTTTTGATGTTCTCAAACCTTTTCAACTTTCACGTAGTACATGAGCGTGAGCCATGGACATAGCACTATAGGTGGAATAGAATGGTGGTTGTGGAGAAGACAAAAAGGAGAAGATAGTCTCACATCAACTAGGTGTATCAACGGGCTATGGAGATGCCCATCAATAGATATTAATGCGAGTGAGTAGGGATTGCCATGCAACGGATGCACTAGAGCTATAAGTGTATAAAAGCTCAAACTGAAACTAAGTGGGTGTGCATCCAACTTGCTTGCTCATGAAGACCTCAGGCATTTGAGGAAGCCCATCATCGGAATATACAAGCCAAGTTCTATAATGAAAATTCCCACTAGTATATGAAAGTGATAACTCAAGAGACTCTCTATATGAAGAACATGGTGCTACTTTGAAGCACAAGTGTGGTAAAAGGATAGTAACATTGCCCCTTATCTATTTTTCTCTCATTGATTTATTTATTTATTTATTGGGTCTTCTTCTTTTTTTGGCCTTTCTCTTTTTTCCTTTATTTTTTTATTATTTTTTTGTCCGTAATCTCATCCCGACTTGTGGGGGAATCATAGTCTCCATCATCCTTTCCTCACTGGGGCAATGTTCTAATAATGATGATCATCACACTTTTATTTACTTACAACTCAATATTACAACTCGATATCTAGAACAAAGATATGACTCTATATGAATGCCTCCGGCGGTGTACCGGGATGTGCAATGATCTAGCGTAGCAATGACATCAAAAAACGGACAAGCCATGAAAACATCATGCTAGCTATCTTACGATCATGCAAAGCAATATGACAATGAATAAATAAATCATGCTCCAACTTCGTTACATAACGGTTCACCATACGTGCATGCTACGGGAATCACAAACCTCAACACAAGTATTTCTACAATCCAGAACTACCCACTAGTATGACTCTAATATCACCATCTTTATATCGCAAAACTATTGCAAGGAATCAAACACATCATATTCAGTTATCTACAAGTTTTATGTAGGATTTTATGACTAACCATGTGAATGACCAATTCATGTCATCTCTCTAAATAGATATAAGTGAAGCAAGAGAGTTTAATTCTTTCTACAAAAGATATTCCCATGCTCTAACAGTTATAAGTCAAGCAAAAGAGCATTCTACAAATGGCGGTTGTCTATGTAAAGAGAAACAGGCAATCCAAACTTCAAATGATATAAGTGAAGCACATGAAGCATTCTATAAAGCCATACTCAAAAGATATAAGTGAAGTACATAGAGCATTCTATAAATCAACCAAGGACTACCTCATACCAGCATGGTGCATAAAATAAAAATGAAAACTAAACGAAAATACGCTCCAAGATTGCACATATCGCATGAACGAAACGAATCCGCAAACATACCGATACTTGTTGAAGAAAGAGGGGATGCCTTCCGGGGCATCCCCAAGCTTAGACGCTTGAGTCTCCTTGAATATTTACTCGGGGTTCCTCGGGAATCCCCAAGCTTGAGCTCTTGCCTCTCTTCCTTCTTCTCACATAGAGACCTTCTCGATCATCGAACACTTCATCCACACAAAACTTCAACAGAAAACTCAGTAAGATCCCTTAGTATAATAAAGAAAATCACTACTCTAAGTACTATTGTAAACCAATTCATATTTTGTTTTTGCATTGTGTATACTGTAATATAGCTTTTCCATGGCTTAATCCACTGATACAAATCGATAGTTTCATCAAAACAAGTAAACTATGCATCAAAAACAGAATCTGTCAAAAACAGAATCTGTCAAAAACAGAACAGTCTGTAACAATCTGAACATTCACCATACTTCTGATACTTGAACAATTCTGCCAAATTTAGGAAAAAATAAACAATTTTTATAGAAAGACAGTGAAAAAAGAATCAGAACCATTTGACGTTCCAGCTAAAAATGTAAAATCACGCACTACAGCCAAAGTTTATGTCCTGCACCTTACAAACCAACAAGCAAAGTAAACATCCTAAAGGAATTGTACAGAAGATAATTATTTTTGTTGAAAAGTTTCTGTAATCAAGATTTACAAAGTTGCCGTGAGCACGAACAAACTTCAAGGAGCTCTCCCACTTCAACAATGCTTGTCTTTCTCACTTTCACTTTCCTTTTTGAAAAAGTTTTGGGTTACCCTCTTTATTTTTGTTATTTTTAAAATATATGAAAGCACCCAACATAAATAAAGACTCTCTAAAACTTTCGGGTTGTCTCCCTAGCAGCGCTTTCTTTAAAGCCATTAAGCTAGGCATATAGTGCTCAAGTAGTGAATCCACCTGGATCCCAAGGTATATCAAAGCCAATTTTAATTAGCAATGATTTGTAATTTACTAGTGAGCACAAAGCAACATATATCATGTAATGACAAAGTCTAACTCTCTTCCTATGCATCGGCATGTCATAAAAGAACAATTCATGCACACATAGTAAAGGCCAGTGCATAGTATAAACAGTTTCTTGCAATTTTATCATATTGGAAACATAGAGAGGTGGAGGTATAGTTCCTCTCTCATAATAATTTCAAGTAGGATAAGAAAGCACATGCATATTAGATTCATCAAAATCATCAAAGTGCAACGGTATAAGGCAACCCATCAATATAATCCTTAATAAGGGTAAATTTCTCCAATATAGTGTAGTTGGGAGAATTAAAAAAGATAATAGGACTATCATGCGTGGGTGAAATAGCAACAATTTCATGTTTAACATAAGGAACTATATCAAGTTCATCTTCATAAGCATAATTCATATTGGCATGTTGGCCACAAGCATAGTAAGCATCATCAAAAAGGGATATTTCAAAAGAATCAACGGGATCATATCAATTATCGTAGCATTCATCCTTCGGTAAGCATGAAGGGGAATTAAACAATGTATGAGCTGAAGAGTTACTCTCATTAGAAGGTGGGCACGGGTGATCAATCCGCTCTTCTCCTTTTGTTCTTCGCTCTCCTCCTCATCTTTTTCATCCAATGAGCTCACAGTTTCACCAATTTCTTCTTCCATAGACTCCTGCAAAATATTAATCTCTTCTTGGACAGCGGGGTAGTCCTGAATATATGGTTTAACATAGGCATTAGAAGCATAATTATCATAGCAATATTTAAGTATGTCAAAATTTTCAGATTTGTAAAGAGTAGCATCATACGTTTCAATCAAAGAAGCAATTTCATAAGCACCCTTAAAAGCAACAGATTCTTCAATTTGTTGAACATCATAGTAACTATAAACACCCTTAGCATACGAAGATACGATTCCATTATCACTAAACTCACATTGATAGGGAAGGTGTTTCTTAGGGTTTTCAGAACAACAAGTAATATCATATATTTCACATAAATTCCAAGCATAGCATTGCAAACGATGAATTTGACCCAGTAAAATTTTCCCATTTTCAGATATTCGGTGTCGCACATAACAAGCATGCTCATCTAAAGATTTGCCCTCAACTAAGCTAGTTGGGGTTTCAGCACGAGCACATATGGATCGAAGATGATCCAAGTAATAAGCTTCAGCAGTGTGATAGATTTTGAGTGGTTCTTCAACCATTGGTTTAGTGGGTACAACTATTTTTTTGGTATTTTGCGTTTCCTACCCATAACTAAAGATATAAAACAACTAAGAACAACAAATAAAAATTACTTACTAATAAAGCAAACAAGCACACACGAGAATATTCACCCCACGCTATTGCTCCCCGGCAACGGCGCCAGAAAAAGGTCTTGATAACCCACAAGTATAGGGGATCGCAACAGTTTTAGATAAGTAAGAGTGTCGAACCCAACGAGGAGCTAAAGGTAGAACAAATATTCCCTCAAGTTCTATCGACCACCGATACAAATCTACGCACGCTTGACGTTCGCTTTACCTAGAAGAAGTATGAAAGTGGAAGTACTTTGTAGGTGTTGTTGGATAGGTTTGCAAGATAATAAAGAGCATGTAAATAAAAAGTAGGGGCTGTTTAGATAAAGACACAACTAAATTAGTTTTAGTAGAGAGCTTGTTGTTACGAGAAAATTATTTGTCCCTAGGCAAATGATAACTAGACCGGTAATCATTATTGCAATTTTATTTGAGGGAGAGGCATAAGCTAACATACTTTCTCTACTTGGATCATATGCACTTATGATTGGAGCTCTAGCAAGCATCCGCAACTACTAAAGATCATTAAGGTAAAACCCAACCATAGCATTAAAGTATCAAGTCCTCTTTATCCCATATGCAACAACCCCCTTACTCAGGTTTGTGTTTAAGTCACTCACGCAACCCACTATAAGCGAATCATGAACGTATTGCAACAGCCTACATTGGGAATCCCTCACGCTTGCGCGACACGGAGAGCACCATAGGACAACACCAATAATAAAACATGCAACTCAAACCAATCTTGATCATCAAATAGCCCATAGGACAAAATGGATCTACTCAAACATCATAGGATAGCCATACATCATTGGGAAATAATACATAGCGTTGAGCACCATGTTTAAGTAGAGATTACAGCGGGTAAGAGAGAGGTTACACCGCTGCATAGAGGGGGGAAGAGTTGGTGATGATGGCGGTGAAGTTGTTGGTGAAGATTGCGGTGATGATGATGGCCCGGCGGTGTTCCGGCGCCACCGGAAGAGAGGGGGAGAGGGCCCCCTTCTTCTTCTTCTTCTTCCTTGACCTCCTCCCTAGATTGGAGAAGGGTTACCCCTCTAGTCCATGGCCTCCATGGCACGGGAGGGGCGAGAGCCCCTCCGAGATTGGATCTGTCTCTCTATCTCTCTCTGTTTCTGCGTTCCCAGATTTTGCCCTTTCGCCGTTTCTTATATTCCCGAAGATCCGTAACTCTGATTGGGCTGAAATTTTAACACGATCTCTATCCGGATATTAGCTTTATTACGGCGAAAGAAGGGCATCAACCACCTTACGAGGTGGCCACGAGGGTCAGGGGCGCGCCTGCCCACCTGGGGCGCGCCCCCTGCCTCGTGGCCCCTCGTGCATCGTCTCGCGTGGATTTTTCTTCCCAAAAATCACATATATTCCAAAAAAATCTCCATAAATTTTTATCCCGTTTGGACTCCGTTTGATATGGATATTCTGCGAAACAAAAAACATACAACAAATAGGAACTGGCACTGGGCACTGGATCAATATGTTAGTCCCAAAAATAGTATAAAAAGTTGCCAAAAGTATATGAAAGTTGTAGAATATTGGCATGGAACAATAAAAAATGATAGATACGATGGAGAAGTATCAATACGAACAATCGTAAAGAGTGCTGATGTAGAGTTATGCAAAATTCACACGGATGCAAATGTTGCGGATCCGTTGACTAAGCCGCTTCCACAACCCAAGCATGAGGGGCACGTTAGAGCTATGGGCATTCGATGTCTATTTGATTAACTCTAGTGCAAGTGGGAGACTGTTGGAGATATGCCCTGGAGGCAATCGTGTATGATGATATTTCCTTTGTGTTTATGAATAAATATAGTCCTTGGACATTATCAATGATGTGTATCAGCAAGTACGTGACTTGTTTGTGGGACTATGGATTGTATGATGACTGTCCTAAAAGGTCCCTAGTTGAAAGGGCTGTGTGGACGCGCAGTCAACTAGTCTAGCATATGACACGGTCGATGGCTTGGTCTCACTAGCCATGGAGCACTGGATGCTAACTGGATAATATGGACTTGGAAGGATCTGGTCGGATTCGACGTAGTCGGATCCGAGTCGAGATAAGGTCCAAGTCGGATAGACCCAACTATGAGACGCAGCGATATGTCATCTGTGAGTCTCTAGTACAACATATGTTCTATGTCCTAAGACCTGAGCTGACGCATGTACTCGAGATGGTGACAGACTTGCTTTGGGCCGACCAAATGCTACTCCGTAATTGGGTAGTTTCAAAGGTAGGTTTCGGGTTTGTCCAGAACCATGCTGCAAGACGTGGTCGAGCAAGATGGGATTTGCCCCTCCGATTAGGAGAGATATACTCTGGGCCCCTCGTGTGATCCTACCAAGATAAGCAAGGCCATGCGACAAGGATTATGAGATAATCCGGTTTGTGGTCGGCATCACTGGAACGAGAAAGTGGTCGGGCTAGCACAAGGATGACAGACTCGCCTTGAGCTCGACAACATATATCGTGTGGCGAAAGGAATGGAAGTGTGATGTACAGGTTCGCTAACCAGCTTCATAGTCTGCTTGGTGTTCGGCATGCCTTGCTAGAGGCCTCTACCAACCATGCAGTTCGGAGGTGATCCGAACTGCGACCAAGCCGACTTGAACCTAAGGGGTCGCGCGCTTAAGGGAAGGAACCTATGAGGTCGGATCCGAGGACACTGGTCGGATGTGACCCCAACTGTATTCGGATTGTGGCCGAGTAGACTTATGGGCTTTAGGGTCCGTGCGAGGCCCAAGTGTTGAGCCCGTGATGGATGTCTATATATATAGTGGAGGTGCGGCACACTCATGGGTTGATCGCTTCGGCGTTGTCACTAGGGTTTGCATGTGTTGCGAATAGACACCTCCACTCGCCGCCGGTTGTGTGATCGGACCTAGAAGTCCGCCGCACGACATCCCTCCTGCACGCGCGAATACCGTTAGAGGTGGTGCACTTGCGCCGCTCTGGCGAACCTGTATGTGGGAACCGACCACCAGTTGTACGAGGGAGATCGGACGAGGAGGAGACGATCCACGCGGACGCGCTGCCCCAACTCTTCTTCCGCTGCACGACACTGCGCGTCTAGTGGTAACAAGCTGTGATCCATCTCCCGTAGCATGTTCTTGGTTGTTCTGCACATAGGAAATACTAATTTGCAGTCGACGCACCCTACCGTAGATCCCATCAACTACAACAAAAGTATTAAGGTAAACCTAACCATAGCATGAAACATATGGATCCAAATCAGCCCCTTACGAAGCAACGCATAAACTAGGGTTTAAGCTTCTGTCACTCTAGTAACCCATCATCTAGTTATTACTTCCCAATGCCTTCCTCTAGTCCCAAATAATGGTGAAGTGTCATGTAGTCGACGTTCACATAACACCGCTAGAGGAGAGACAACATACATCTCATGAAAATATCGAATGAATACCAAATTCACATGACTACTAATAGCAAGACTTCTCCCATGTCCTCAGGAACAAAAGTAACTACTCACAAAGCATAAACATGTTCATAATCAGAGGGGTATTAATATGCATATAGGATCTGAACATATGATCTTCCACCAATTAAACCAACTAGCATCAACTACAAGGAGTAATCAACACTACTAGCAACCTACTAGCACCAATCCCGGACTTGAAGATAAGAATTGGATACAAGAGATGGACTAGGGTTTTGAGAGGAGATGGTGCTGATGAAGATGTTGATGGAGATTGCCCTCTCCTGATGAGCGGAGCGTTGGTGATGACGATGGCGATGATTTCCCCCTCCGGGAAGGAAGTTTCCCCGGCAGAATAGCTCCGCCAGAGCCCTAGATTGGTTCCGCGAAGGTTTCGCCTCGTGGCGGCGGAGTTTCCTCCGAGAAGAAGGCTTGATATTTATTTTCCCATCGAAAGACTTCATATAGCAGAAGATGGCCACCGGAGGTCCACCAGGGGGCCCACGAGGTAGGGGGGCGCCAATGGGGGTAGGGCATGCCCCCACCCTCGTGGGCAGGGTGGGGCCCACTGGTGAAGTTCTTGCTCTAAGTATTTTTTATATATTTGGAAAACATCTTCCGTGAAGTTTTAGGACTTTTGGAGCTGTGCAGAATAGGTCTCTAATATTTGCTCCTTTTCAAGTCCAGAATCCCAGCTGCCGGCATTCTCCCTCTTTATGTAAACCTTGTAAAATAAGAGAGAATAGGCATAAGTATTGTGACATAATGTGTAATAACAGCCCATAATGCAATAAATATCGATATAAAAGCATGATGCAAAATGGACGTATCAGCACTTTGTTGACTGGTTAAACTGTGACCTGGTTTCTGGGTCCCACCTGTCAGTTGGCAGAACAAAGAAATCAGTTAAACAAAACTTTACGCAGGCGCAACAGGAGTCCAACCCTTCCGCATGAACCACCCTGGCTGTGTATGTGAGTGCATGCACGTGTACTCCCTCAGTCTTCCAACAAAAAGTGTACATCGGCTAAAAAACAAGGAGTGTAGTACATCTACACTTCCAATGCATTTGGCCTTTAATCTAAATCGATACTGATTGACTAATGCACCAACTTGTGCTCTAGGTATAGGCTACATGTCTATCCTTAATTACAGCATGCAACGACCTTCATTTAATCTTCCTCTCTCAATGGTCGCATGCACACATAAGTATGCTACTTTTGGGCGTTAATTATGCCTTGGTCAATGTGTAAATCTCTAAATGTACAGTCTTTCACGGACGTAGGGAGTAGGTTGAGCACTTGAGCGTGAGCGTGTGTGTTGCGTCGTGTGCTGTGTGCCGCATGGGTGCGTGAGTGTTGCGTGCGTCCATGTGTACGTGTGAGTGTTGCATGCATGCATGCATGCATGGGGCTTACTCGCTCCCATTGACATGTTCATATTTCAAGCTTCCTCTGTTCCCTCCATATGGTGATACTCCCTCTGTTCCCAAATACAGAGTAAAATACTCCCTCTGTTCCCAAATACGGAGTATTTGTCTTTCTAGAGATTTCAACAAGTGACTACGTACGGAGCAAAATGAGTGAAGTGAGCATAGAGGCATAGGGATAATGTAGAAAGGAAGTCTGCATGATCCATTATTCCCCATCTCGGTCAAAGAGAACTATTCAACTAGTCTTTGCAGTGAAGTGACAATATACATTGCAGCAGATGGGACACTTCATTAATAAGCTGACCCAGTGTGTTGGTGTTACTAAATCAGCCTTACCCAGTACTGCCATCATGTTTGCTAGTAGAGCACGCTTCTGTCCTCCATTAACTGACATATGGGCCCTCTTGTGGTAGACCCACATGTCATTGGTGTAACTATTTACACTCCGAAGGACGGTATATCCTGGTAGTAGTAGTAAAATTGAGATTTAATGCACTTTCTTCCCCATCTTCCACTCTTCTTCCTCCTCTCTTCTTCTTCCTCCTCTCTTCTTCTTCCTCCTCTCTTCCCCATCGTCGGCCGCACACCATTTCCCCCCGCTCACTACTTGCCCGCCCACGCTATCTTCCTTGGTAGATCGCGCGTACCATATCCCCCCGCTCACTGCTCGGCCACACGAGGAGAAGCTTCTTCGCTCACCCGCCTGAATCCACTTCCCCGCTGGCTCGCAGGCACCAAAAACCCCAATGGCAGAACCGACTGACACGCAGAGCCGTGATTGGAATTCCCTCCCCGATGTTCTCTTGGAGCAGATCTATAATCATATGGACCTACTCAGCACCGTCCGTATGGCCGCATGCTCGGTGTCTTTGTACCGTCTACTCGTCTACAACCGGCCGGCTCTTTTGAAGACACCCTGCATGCTGATGCCCGATCTTCATAGGTGGCCCAGACACTGACTTGATGATCCTACAGAGGTTGCCATGGTGCCCCTCGACATGCTACCACTACCCGTCCACCTGTCCTTCATCCGCGGCCACTACTGGGCGGGCATGAAGGCCAACTGGATCGTCTTCATCCACCAATCTGGTAGTCCGTGGCGTCTCGTGGATATCTACACCCAGCGAGAGATCACCCTTCCATCATTGGATACCGCCGCCATCGATCCTCGCGGCCCGCTGGACACTCCTGTCTACTACGCACGAGACGCGTCAAGCTTTTGGCTCGACCTATGTTTCCTGAAAGTTGTAATCTGCGAATGCCCACACCATCAGAAGACTACATGGATTACAAGCTCATTACCTTGTTCAACATGGGATTAGTCTATCTGGAATCTGGTCGCCATACATGGTTATGGCTCATCGTCAATCCCGTTGAGGCAACATTTCTGTCTGATGGCATCGTTTACACGGTCGACACACAGATTTGCCGCCTATTCTGCTGGAATCTATCATCGTGTAATTGTTTTATCTCACCTCATCTTTACCTTATGAATATGACTGCCTGTTCATTGCTTCAAGTGCGTACTTGTTAGTTAAACATATGGTTAAAATGTGACACTAAATACGACTAGTAAGTAGTACAGTAGTAGTACTAGTATACGTCGGTCAAACTATTCATCATGTCCACACATTGAATTGACATGACAACACGCTGCGCGTGAGGTGACACAAGAATCCCGGCGGCGTGTTCGGGTATTCTGGACTTCAGATTTGGAGTACCACTTATCTGTCGAAATCTTTCATCATTCACTTAAAATAGTCGATTGATCATACATTGAGTACCGTATAACTGGAATTAACCGATGCAAGTCGAAGAAGGATTGGTCGTGCTGCCGGCTCGCGTCAAGTTCGATCCCACGGATCAGGAGCTGATCGAGCACCTTGAGGGCAAAGTGACTGCTGACAGCGCGAGATCTCACCCTCTCATCGATTTGTTCATACCAACCATCGAGAGCGAGCACGGCATATGCTACACCCATCCTGAGAAACTTCCAGGTAAGATACCGATCGATCGTCTACTTGCACAAACATATTCCTTTGTTTATAGATCTATTTTTCCTTTTAGACGCAGACCTGGTGAAGCAATTACAATTTGACAGTTAATAAAAATTGAAACAAGTGACTACAACATGCCAAAGATGTTATGAAAATGACAACTACGTACACTAAAACCTGTATTCGACAATACTGCAGGTATCACACTGAGTGGCCTAAGCAAGCATTTCTTCCAGCGCAATTCCAGGGCGTTCAAAAGGGGCACATGGACACGTCGCAAGATACAGTCGGAGTGCGGCATGCACGCGATGTGGCACAACACCGGCAATACCTTGCCGGTGATATTCAACGGCCGGTAGACGGGCAGCAAAAAGGTTCTGGTGCTACACACCAACAAGAACTTTGACCAGCAGAGGATCAACTGGGTGATGCACCAGTACCACCTTGGGGACCTGGAGCAAGAGAAGGAGCGGGAGCTGGTCCTCTGCCAGATTTTCTACCAGACGAACACTAGGGCCAGGAGTAAAAAGATTATAAGTTAGTTTGGTATTGGTACTTGTACTACCTTGTCGTCCGCAAGTTTTGATCTTTTGGTATGAACTTGGCATTTGCTTCCAACCATCATGCCGAGGGTCGACATGGATATAAAGCTAAATCATTTGTTTCGAAACAAATTTTCAGACACCTGATTTTTATTTGATGGGTAGCATAAGCACCTATCGTTCGAATTCCCAGTTCTCCAAATTTTTCGACACAAGTGCATGCACTTATTATCACGATGAAAAAACAATATCCCTACCGCATCCCAGTTATCTGTCTGTACTTGCAGAATTCTCTCGTTTATTGAGCATGTATATTGTTTTTTCAGGTCGAGCAAGTTTCAACTGGGTTGTAGACTTCCCAAGCTTGGTTTTGTTTTTAACAGGCCTAGCCCATGATTACAACAGGGCACAATGATCCAGCAGGTATCTACTGGCCTCTAGCCCGCCAGCGTTAGTTATATTTTGTCTTACAACATCCGCAGGTAGTTTTTTTTACTGAATCAAACACATAGCCCAGTTCTATTTTCCTCTTGAAACGCATGTGTCGGATTTCGGGTTCCGGCAGACCCTTGAGGTTCGAACACTGGGGTGCGTGCGGAGCTTTCGTCTCCTACCTACCTGCACCCCTCCACCTTGCTAGGATCTCAACTAAGGAAAGAACAACACAAGAGACACAGGGTTTATACTGGTTCGGGCCACCGTTGTGGTGTAATACCCTACTCCAGTGTGTGGTGTGGTGGATTGCCTCTTGGGCTGATGATGATGTACAATACAAGGAAGAACAGCCTCGCGAGGGTCTGTTCTTGGCTGGGCGATGAACTGCTGGGAGGAGCTCAGTCACCTTTCTCTCTCTCTCTCTCTTTCTCCATCCGTCCTCTCCCCTGTCTAGCGGGTGGCTGGTCCTATTTATAGGGGCCCTGGCCCTTTTCCCAAATATTGAGCGGGAAGGGAGCCAACAATGGCGGGCTAATTTGAAAGGGGACAACTAGTACTAGCTATCCTGACAAAACTAGTCTTCGCCTGCGTAAAGCTCTGGTGATGACGCCGTCTTGGGCTCCACGGTGATCTCCGTCTCGTAGTCCTCCTGGTCTTGGTCTCGTTGCACCAAAATGGCAACCTTTGCCTGATGCCTCAGTACTCCGCGGCTGTGCTTGCCCCCCCTTGCACCAAAGAGGGAAGCAGGACACTGCGCGGGCTGGCACCCGCCTGGCGCCCTCGGTCGTCATGGCTTGTGTCACGGGCACCTCGTGAGGTACCCCGCCTTGATCTCTCCGCCTCCTCATGAGCCAGCCTGATGAGGCCGTGCCTGAGGAGGCTTCGTGTCGTCCGCCTCGCGAGGCTTGGCCCCTCGCGAGGGTCTTGGGTTTGTGTTGGTGAAGATGGGCCGTGCTGGGCCTCCCTTCGAGCCACGCCACAGGCCGCAGGTAGGCAAGTCTGGGGACCCCCGTTCCCAGAACGCCGACAGTAGCCCCCGGGCCCAAGGCGCGCTCGGACTTGGCCGTGCAGGGAGGCGGAAGCGCAAGAGCGAAGTGCCGCGGGCCCTAACAGCCTGCGGCCTTGGGCGCCGCGTGGCGGTTGATCGGACGTGGGCACCTCCACTTCCCCATGGTGCCTCGGTAACTGCATGGATTGGACAAGTCCCTGCATGCAAAGCGGGTCATAATTACCTGCGAGCGTAGGGGCCGTTGGTTCGCCATCGCCAGCTATAAGTATGGACCGGCACGTGCCCTTCCAGTTCGTCCCCCCTTGCTTCTCCTTTTTCCTGACAAAGACAGTAGCGTGGAGCCCCGCGGGGGCATGTTTGGGTTATTGCTGTTAATCATCGTTTTGCTTTCGTTATTGTACCTTCCGGCTATGTGCCCGCGCGTGGATAATTCCCGGCCCCGGCCGTGGGGGCCGACCGACCCAGGCCCTTTGTTTGTGTCGCGGTGCCCATGGGGCACGGACTGGAGGGGTGCTCCTGTGATGGGCCCAGGTCGCGAACCCTTTGAATGACCAGGGTAGGAACACTCGCGAGGGCGCTCGGCTGCCCCCCCTCGCGAGGCCTTGCACAAGAGAAATCGAGGTAGGAGAGCGAAAAGTCGGAGAACCACAAGCCAAAGACGGCAACAACATCAATAAAACTTCGAATGAGAAGGAACGAGCCAAGTGCGGAAAGCAAATGAAAAGCCGCGTCCGGCACCTAATCTAGTCTTCGACGTCTTCTCACCAGCGCGGAGCTAAGTGCTGCCACTGGGCGTGGGAGCGAGCCCCAGGGCCTGAGGCCGGCGCTCCTGAGACTCCGGGGCGTGTACAGCCCCAACTCATTATTACGTGAGAGTGTCACGGGTGGCGAGCTTCACAGGCGTTGGCCTTCTTCACAGGCTCCGGGCCTTTTCCAAAACGCGATAGCTTCACAGGCATTCGCCTTCTTCACAGGCTCCGGGCCTTTTCCAAAACGCGATAGCTTCACAGGCATTCGCCTTCTTCACAGGCTCCGGGCCTTTTCCAAAACGCGATAGCTCCACAGGCATTCGCCTTCTTCACAGGCTCTGGGCCTTTTCCAAAACGCGATAGCTTCACAGGCATTCGTCGTCTTCACAGGCTCCGGGCCTTTTTAGGGGTAGAACCTCCGGAGGTGCTGGATGTTCCATGCGTTCTGGACTGGCACCCCCTCCTGAGTCTCCAAGCGCGCGGAGCCGGGCATGGAAACATGAACAACTTTGAATGGGCCCTCCCACATGGGAGAGAGCTTGTGTAGCCCCTTCCTGGAGAGAACCCGCCTGAGCACGAGGTCTCCTACCTCGAGAGTTCTGGGGCGGATGTTGCGGTAGTGATATCGCTGCAGTGCTTGTTGGTACCTCGCCGCTCGTAGCGCGGCTTCTCGGCGACGTTCCTCCCCCAGCACGAGGTCCATCCCCCGCATGGCGTCCTGCTGCGCCTCGGCAAACGCCAGGACCCGCGTGGACCAACATCTGACCTCGTGAGGGAGGACCGTTTCTGCTCCATAGACCAGGAAGAACGGGGTCTCTCCAGTCGGCTTGGTCACGGTTGTCCGGATGGACCACAACACGGACTGAAGCTCGTCGTACCAACCTCTGCCGCAGGCCTCCAGCTTCTTCTTGAACGTCCTGGTCTTGAGGCCCCTCAGGACCTCCGCGTTGGCTCACTCGGCTTGGCCGTTGCTTCGAGGGTGCGCCACCGAAGCGTAGCATATCCGTGTTCCAAGGTTAGCACAGTATGTTTTGAAGAGGTTACTGGTGAACTGCGAACCGTTGTCTGTGATGATGCGATTCGACACCCCGAACCGGCTCACGATGCCCTTGATGAACTTGACCGCGGAACCCGCGGGAATGGTGCGGACAGCCTCTACTTCAGCCCACTTGGTGAACTTGTCCACGGTGACGTAGAGGTAGCGGTAGCCCCCGGGCGCCCGAGGAAACGGGCCCAAAATGTCCAGCCCCCAGACTGCGAATGGCCATGAAAGGGGTATAGTCTGCAAGCCTCCTGCTGGCTGATGGATCTGCTTGGCATGGAACTGGCAGGCCTCACAAGCTTTCACTAGTTCGACGACGTCATTGAGCGCGGTGGGCCAATAAAACCCACTGCGGAATGCCTTGCCGACGAGGGTCCGTGATGATGAATGATGTCGACAGTCTCCGCCGTGTATATCTTCCAGCAGTTCCTTCCCTTGCTCCCTGGAGATGCAGCGCAGGGATACATCATTTGGCCTCTTCTGGTAGAGCTCTCCATCCTTGATGCAGTATGTCGTGGCCTGGCGTGGCACTCGCTCCGCTTCCTCCTCCTTCTCCGGTAGGGCCCCTTGCGTTAGGTAACTCTGGAGCTCCGTGATCCAACATCCCTCTTGAGGTTCCATCGTTAGGAGCAGGCGTGCTCCTGAGGCCGGGCCATAGGCCGGAGCCCCTGAGGCAGGTGGCTGGGGGAGCTCCTCCCGGGGATGAGCTGTGTTCGACAATGACGGCAGGGCTAAGGGCTTGAAGCCGCTCCTCCAAAACGCCAGGCTCCTGAGGTAACTGCCTGGACGCCCGTTTGGCGATGTCGTCGGCCTCCTGGTTGGTGCCACGGGGCACATGCTGCAACTCCAAACCCCAGAACTGCTTCTCCATCCTGCGGACCTCCGCTAGGTAGGCTTCCATGTGCTCATCCTTCGGCTCGTACACCTTGTTGGAGAAATTGACAAGGAGCTGTGAGTCGCCCTTCATGGTGAGGCGTTTCACCCCCAGGGCAGCCGCGGCCTTCAAGCCCGCTATTAAACCTTCATACTCTGCTATGTTGTTGGAGACCTTTTCACCTTGCTGGAAGCAGAGCTTCACGGCGTAGTAGAGCTTGTCCTGAGTGGGCGATATAAGCACCGCCCCAGCCCCAGCGCCATGCCTGGAGAACGCCCCATTGAAGTACATGACCCAGCCTTCTGGCGCTTCACTTCCCGGGGACAGGGACCGATCCTCGCCGGCCTTGAGGCCTGGCGCCTCTGTCCATTCTGCCACAAAATCTGCCAACACTGCTCCTTTGATGACTCTGGTCATGCTGAATTCGAGCTGAAACGCTTGCAGTTCTATGTTCCACTCAGCGACCCTTCCAGCTGAATTAGGGCTCCTGAGCACTCTCTCCAGGGGGTATGATGAGATGACCTTGATGGGGTGACCCTGAAAATAGTGCCGCAGCTTGCGCGAGGACACCAGTAGCGCGAGGAGGAGTTTCTGAGGCATGGGGTACCGCGCCCTTGCATCCTGCAACACCGTGCTGACGAAGTACACTGGGTGCTCAACGAGGTGGGGTGCGTCAGTGCTGGTGGCTCCCTTTGGAGACCATGGCGCCTCTTGAGGCAATGAGGCCTCCTAAGACTGGCCATCTGGGAGAGGGGCCCCTTCCGCCTCCGGTGCGCCCCTCTGCAGCGGCTGATCCTCCTCAACCGCGGTGGCAGTTTCTACGGGCCTTCCTTGTCCCTGTTCTGCCTTGTCCTGGGCTGCTACCGCGGTTTTGATTCGGCGCTCCTCTCTGACTGCCACCAAGGCTGTGCTGGCGGAGAAGGGAGTGGCGGCGAGGTAAAGCACCAGGGGCTCTTGAGGGCGCTGAGCCACCGTGACCGGTGGGCTGGTCAGGTATCTCTTGAGATCCTGGAACGCCTTGTCGGCCTCTTCAGTCCACTTGAAGGGCCCCTTTTTCTTCATTAGCTGGAAGAAAGGCAGTGCTCGTTCCCCCAACTTGGAGATGAAGCGCCCTAGCGCGGTCACGCGCCCCGTGAGCTTCTACATTTCTCTGAGGGTCTTTGGGGGCTCATGTCTTCCACTGCCTTGACCTTCTCCAGGTTAGCCTCGATGCCTCGGTGGGACACGAGGAAACCCAAGAGCTTGCCCGAGGGGACTCCGAACACACACTTCTCTGGGTTGAGCCGTAGGTTCACTGTGTTGAGGCTCGCGAAGGTTTCCTCCAAGTCTTGTATCAAGGTCCTGGCCTCCCAAGACTTTATCACAATGTCATCGACGTAAGCCTCAACATTCTTCCCGAGCTGCGGGCCCAAGGTGATGCATCATCCACTGGAAGGTCGCCCCTGCATTACGCAGCCCAAATGGCATGCATGTGTAGCAGTACACTCCACACGGGGTTAGGAAGGTTGTCTTCTCGACGTCTTCTACCGCCATCTTGATCTGGTGACACCCAGAGAATGCATCCAAGAAGCATAACAGGTCGCATTCCGCAGCGGAATCGATGATCTGGTCGATGCGGGGGAGCGGGAACGGATCTTGCGGGCATGCTTTGTTGAGGTTGGTGAAGTCGACACACATGCGCTCCTTCCCTCCCTTCTTTGGCACAACGACAGGGTTGGCCAACCAATTCGGGTATCGGACCTCGTGAATGACCCTAGCGGTTTCTAATTTGCGGGTCTTTTGGACGATGAAGGCCTGCTTTTCTGTGGACTGCCGCCTGGCCTTCTGCTTCACAGGGCGCACATTGGGGCATACGTTGAGGTGATGCTCGATTACACCCCTAGGGATCCCTGCCAACTGGTCAGGCTCCCAAGCGAATACCTTCTTGTTTGCGTGCAGGAACCCGACCAGGGCCTTCTCCTACTCGGGTTCGAGGTGGGCGCCTATGGTGAAGGTGGCGTTGGTGGACCCGTCCTCATCGACGGGTATCTGCTTGGTTTCTGCCTTGTCTTGGGTGAACAACTGTTTCTTCTTGGCGGGTGCAGCCCCCTTGGGCCCGGGGGTCTCCAAGTCGGCGGGCTGTGCCGACGCCGCCGTCTTGAAGGCGAGCTTGAGCACCCGCAGCGCGTCTCCGGTGTCCCCGTGCACAGTGAGGACACCGCCGCTCCCGAGCATCTTCATGAGGTTGTACGCCGGGTGCGTCGCGGCCATGAACTGGGTCAGCACTGGGTAGCCGAGGATGGCGTTGTAGGGGAGGCCGATGGGGGCGATGTCTAAGTCGACCAGCTCCGTGCGGAAGTTGTCATAGGTGCCGAAGGTTACTGGGAGACGGATCTGTCCCAAGGAGCTGGACGACTCGCCCCCAACGCCTGAGAAGGGCCGGCTGGGTTGCAGTCGTTCCAGGGGTATGCAGAGGAGGTTGAAGGCCTCGACCGAGAGCATGCTGAGGCCCGCGCCGCCATCAATGAGGGTCCTGGTGACGGCCACCTGGCAGATGGTGGGGGTGCACAGCATGGGGGGCGCACCCAAGCAGGCCGAGTTGGAGGGGTGGTCCTCCGAGCTGAAGGTCAGGCCGGTCTCGGGCGCCGCCCGGTCCAGGGGAGCCCCCTGCCGCATGGAAGCGGCGCTGACCCGGCGGATGAACGGCTTGACGTGGTGACTTGTAGGCGGCGCCTGCGAGCCGCCCAAGAGGGCCGCGGCGACCGGGGGTGTTGGTGCAGCGCGATGGGCGGGGGAGAGGTTGCAAGGCTCCATGGCGCGCGGAGCGCACGGGATGAAGAACTAGCTGGGGTGAGCGAGGGAGTTGCGGTGCGGCCGCCTTGCCGCATGGACAGATGCTGGGACGATGCTTGCTGCTCGTCCCCCGTCGGGCTAGTGGCGGTGTTGACGGCAGGTGACGGGGAACGGTGAGGACGCCCGCCGACAGGGGCCGTCTAGGCGACGCGGGAAACGAGCGCGGCCCGGCGCTCGGCGTGGGCCCGACGAGCGTCAGACATGGGCGTGATGGTCGGAGGAGAACGGGGTGGTGGAAGACGAATCCCGGCGCACCCCTACCTGGCGCGCCAAATGTCGGATTTCGGGTTCCGGCAGACCCTTGAGGTTCGAACACTGGGGTGCGCGCGGAGCTTTCGTCTCCTACCTACCTGCACCCCTCCGCCTTGCTAGGATCTCAACTAAGGAAAGAACAACACCTGAGACACATGGTTTATACTGGTTCAGGCCACCGTTGTGGTGTAATACCCTACTCCAGTGTGTGGTGTGGTGGATTGCCTCTTGGGCTGATGATGATGAACAATACAAGGAAGAACAGCCTCGCGAGGGTCTGTTCTTGGCTGGGCGATGAACTATTGGGAGGAGCTCAGTCACCTTTCTCTCTCTCTCTCTCTCTCTCTCTCTCTCTCTCTCTCTCTCTCTCTCTCTCTTTCTCCGTCCGTCCTCTCCCCTGTCTAGCGGGTGGCTGGTCCTATTTATAGGGGCCCTGGTCCTCTTCCCAAATATCGAGCGGGAAGGGAGCCAACAATGGCGGGCTAATTTGAAAGGGGACAGCTAGTACTAGCTATCCTGACAAAAGTAGTCTTCGCCTACGCAAAGCTCTGGTGATGACGCCATCTTGGGCTCCGCAGTGACCTCTGTCTCGTAGTCCTCCTGGTCTTGGTCTCATTGCAGCGAGATGGCAACCTTTGCCTGATGCCTCGGTACTCCGCTGCTGCGCTTGCCCCCCTTGCACCAAAGAGGGAAGGAGGACACTGCGCGGGCTGCCACCCGCCTCGCGCCCTCGGTCGTCATGGCTTGCGTCACGGGCACCTCGTGAGGTACCCCGCCTTGATCTCTCCGCCTCCTCGTGATCCAGCCTGACGAGGCCGTGCCTAAGGAGGCTTCGTGTCGTCCGCCCCGCGAGGCTTGGCCCCTCGCGAGGGTCTTGGGTTTGTGTTGCTGAAGATGGGCCGTGCTAGGCCTCCCTTCGAGCCACGCCGCAGGCCGCAGGCAGGCAAGTCTGGGGACCCCCGTTCCCAGAATGCCGACAGCATGTCCTACATCCGTTTTCTAATCTCTACCTATAGTTTTACTAGTTCATATACATGTATCATTATATTGAAAATACATAAAATTCCCTTTTCATATTTACATCCTTATTTTTGTTGTTGTTTTCCCTCCGAGCGCTAATTTTTTTACCACTGGTTTTCCCTTAAACCAACTCAATTGTCTCACGTCTTATTTGCTTACAAAAACAAAACGATTTTTTTAGCAAATCAATAAGTTCTTAAAAAAATATCATTTTGGGATTACAAAAGTTCAGACTCCACCGAAATATGCAAAATAAGGTTGAACTTTTTGACCGTGGTCCTGGGCAGAAAATGGGTTGTAATAAATTACTTAAGAATTAGAAAATGGGATGAAAATTATTAAAAAATAGCAAATGGGTTCTATGTTGTCTGCCATAGATTTGGAGGCTGACTTGTGGGCCTACTAAGTTCATGCGTACATAAGGTTTCTCAAAAAAGAAACTTAGTCAACAATTGACTCTACCAGTGTCAAACTGTTAGGTGTCAATCTAACGGCAATCGTGCTTCTTCAGTCTTTGATCTTCCTGCCCTAGCCACCCAAATCAGCGCCATCAGAGCCGCCTGCTCCCACCTCCCGTGGTCGGCTGTGCTGCCGGGCAGGCCTCATGGCCCCATCATATACTCGCATCCCTGGCCTGTCTATCCCTCTACTCACCCACACCTCCTGTTATTTTCCGGCGACGGCAGCCGAACCAGTAAACCCTTGTACTCTCCACCGTGTGGGCAGCCACTGGCGTGTCTTCCCCGGCTCTGTGTCGTTGCCTTCGTAGGCCTCGCCGTCGTCCACTGCCCTGGTGCTCTCGCCGCGGCGTGGTCAACGTGGTCAACGAACAACATCCATCGGAAGTAGACTGTACATGGAGAGGCTGACAGCTGGGTCCACAGCCGCACACAAGGAAAATAATGATTCCTCCACCTGACATCTGGGAACCGCCGGAAGGGCCTCTATATTTCGTGAAAAAAACGTTCCCTCCACTGACAGGTCAGACCCACCAACTATATCTTCGCACGCAAGGAAGTGCTACCTTATTGCGCACAAAAAATGAATACCCCCTGCCAGCTGGGACCCACCACAGTGGGAGGCTGACTTGTGGGCCTACTAAGTTGACGGGGACTGAGGGCTTTGTGAACTTTGTCAATATACGAATGATTCTAGCTCTAGTGACCGTACGATGTCCATCCAACGGCCGTAGTGCTTCTTCAACCTCTGGTCTTCTTGCTCCAGCCGCCCAAACCAGTGCCAGTCGTGACGCGTGCTCCTGCCTCCCGTGGCTGGCTGTGATGCCGCGGAAGCCTCACCGCCCCTACTACTCCCACCGCTGGCCAGGCCATCCCTCTACTCACACACACCCCCTGCTATTCTGCGGAGACGGCAGCCTCACACCGCAGCCAAACCAGTGAACCCTCGTACTCCTCTCTGCGTGGGCATCCACTGCCGCGTGTTCCCTGGCTCCACGTTGTCCCCTTCCTAGGCCTCGCCGTCGTCCACCGCCTTGGTGCTCTCGGCGCGGCGTGGTCAATGTGGTAAATGAATGACTTCCATCGAAAGAGTACTGTACGTGGAGAGGCTGACAGCTGGGTCCACGGCAGCCGCAAGGAAGTGCCTCCTTATTACACAGAAAATAATTATTCCTGCACCTAACAGCGGGGACCCACCGGACGGGCCACCGTGTTTCACAAAAAAAACGTTTCCCCCCTGACTGCTGGGACCCACCAGCTACATCTTCGCACGCAAGGAAGTGCATCCGGGCAAAAAAACGAGTCGCCCACTGACTGTTGGGACCCACCAGCTATATCTCCGCACGCAAGGAAGTGCCTGACAGTCGGGACCCACCTGTTCGAAGCGTACGTAGCGTTGTCATTCTGGTCGCGAACGTGTACGTACATACTGGTCGATGTAGAGCATGCACGTGTCGTAGTAGAGGCGCGCATGTAGCATGTACACGTAGGTACAGCGGCTAGTGTGCAAGAAACAAAATACGTCCATGAACGTACATACGGGCGGGGTCTCGAACGCCTACTCGCGTATACGTACGGCCAGGGCTCATGTACATGGCTGGGTCGGAATGGAGAAACAGCATCATCGTCGTGTTCATGGGGAGCCAATCGGCTGGGTCGGAACGGAATGTGTCGTCGTGTTCATCGGGAGAGCTTGTACGGAACAGCCGATGGAAACGAGGCCTGGTGTACCGCAGAACGGAGGAAACGGCCTTGTGTTCGACCGGCCACGGTCGAAACGGCATCCTATTCATCGGGAGGAATCTGGCGTACCACAAAACAGAGGAAACGGGCCTCCTACAGTCTAAAAGGGGGTCCTGTTCATCGGGAGGGGTGTGGCGTACTGCCAAACAGAGGAAACGGACTTGTGTTGGAGCGCTACGATCGAAACAGGGGTCCTGTTCATCAGGAGGGGTGTGGTGTACCGCAAAACGGGACTCCACGGGATACTGTTCATCTCCACCGTCGACCCCCTCCAGCCTCCACAGGCTACTGTTCATCCACCATCGACCTCCTCCAGCCTCCAACTGTGACTGTTCATCCATGGGCTCCTGTTCATCCAGCCTCCACCACGCGCTACTCCACTGGCTACTGTTCAACCAGCCCTCTCCACGGGCTCCTGTTTAACCACCCCTCCACGGGCTACTGTTCATCCAGCCCTCCACCGTCTAGTGTTCATCCAGCCCTCCACGGGGTGGTCCTGTTCATCCATCCCTCTACGGGGTCCTGTTCATCCAGCCCCAACCGGCTCGATCGATTGGGGTCCTGTTCATCTAGAGGCAACACCA
>NC_041382.1:224162418-224202092 GCF_002162155.2 Triticum dicoccoides
CTCACTGTTCATCCAGAGGCAGCATCGATCGGCCTCAGTTAGTAGCAGCAGCGAAGGAATCGCTCGATCGGGTTCAGCGCTCGGGTTCAGTAACGCGTAGCCTGCGGTGCAATCGCTCGGGTTCCGTTATAGCCCAACGCCCGCACCCACGCGCGTGCGTGTACAAGAGAAACGCGCATCGCTTGGCCCTGACCACCCACCGTAACCGGGAACACCCCGATATTTCCCTCGCACTCGCTTCTACCACAGTTTTTTCCGTCATGGACGGCCCAAAGAATGTCATGCAGTTGCGTCTCCGGCCCGCCCAGGGCGAAAAGCCCATTTTCTATCATGATTTTTTGTCATAGAAGTAGGAGCCCACCACATCTATGATGATACCGGGTTTTGTCACAATTATCCTCATAGAAGTGTCATAAGTATGATAGAAAAAAATATCGTTCGGCCCAAAATGTCATAGATGTGTCTTTTTTTTGTAGTGATGGTATGTTGATTATGCTAATTACATTGTTACTAAATTTATACCACCTAGTTTCACATACCAGCAAAAGAAAAAGTTCTTCTATGATTTAAGACATTACTTTTGGGGTGACCCACACCTTTATAAAGAAGGAGTAGATGGTGTTATTAGACGTTGTGTACCTGAGCATGAACATGAATAGATCCTACACAAGTGTCACTCTGAGGCTTATGGAGGACACCATGCTGGAGATAGAACTGCACATAAGGTATTGCAATCCGGGTTTTATTGGCCTACTCTCTTCAAGGATGCCCGTAAGATTGTTTTGTCTTGTGATGAATGTCAAAGAATTGGTAATATTAGTAGACGTCAAGAAATGCCTATGAATTATTCACTTGCTATTGAACCATTTGATGTTTGGGGCTTTGATTATATGGGACCGTTTCCTTCCTCCAATGGGTATACACATATTTTAGTTGCTGTTGATTATGTTACTAAGTGGGTAGAAGCTATTTCAACTAGTAGTGTTGATCATAACACCTCTATTAAGATGCTTAAAGAAGTTATTTTTCCGAGGTTTGGGGTCCCTAGATATTTAATGAGTGATAGTGGTTCACATTTTATTCATGGTGCTTTTCCTAAGATGCTTGCTAAGTATGATGTTAATCATAGAATTGCATCTCCATATCATCCACAGTCTAGTGGTCAAGTAGAACTGAGTAATAGAGATCTTAAATTAATTTTGCAAAAGACTGTTAATAGATCTAGAAAGAATTGGTCCAAGAAACTTGATGATGCATTATGGGCTTATAAAACTACATATAAAAATCCTATGGGTATGTCTCCGTATAAAATGGTTTATGGAAAAGCATGTCACTTACCTCTCGAACTAGAACATAAGGCATATTGGGCCATTAAAGTGCTCAATTATGATTTCAAACTTGCCGGTGAGAAGAGGCTTTTTGACATTAGCTCACTTGATGAATGGAGAACCCAAGCCTATGAGAATGCCAAACTGTTTAAAGAAAATGTTAAAAGATGGCATGACAAAAGGATACAAAAACGTGAGTTTAATGTAGGTGATTATGTATTGTTATACAACTCTTGTTTAAGATTTTTCGCAGGCAAACTCCTCTCAAAATGGGAAGGTCCTTACGTCATCGAGGAGGTCTATCGTTTCGGTGCCATAAAAATCAACAACTTTAAAAGCACAAATTCGAGGGTGGTGAACAGTCAAAGAATCAAACATTATATCTCAAATAATCCCATAAATGTTGAAACTAATGTTATTGAAACCGTAACCCTAGAGGAATACATAAGGGACACTTTCCAGAGCATTTCAGACTCCGAAAAGGAATAGGTACGAGGTACGGTAAGTAAACCGACTCCAAAACAGTTCTAATAGCAATTTTTCTCCGTTTTGGAATATTTAAGAAAATAGGAAAATAAGAAGCAATCCGGGAAGGACACGAGGCTTCCACGAGGGTGGAGGGCGCTGTGACGCCCGGATAGTTACGCTACAGTAACCCTCCGCTAATGACGCCACGTCACCACGATTACTGTTGTTAATCTTGCGATGATTCAAATCCCGTTCAAATTTCAAATTTAAAATCAAGACAAACAATTAAAGTTTTCAAAAAGTAAAACTAAAATGTCCGGGTTGTGTCAAATAAATCACAAGTAGTAATGGTGGAGAAACCACATGTTTAATAAAATATTTAAATGCTCTAAATTAACTAAAACAACAACTAGAACAATTAATTAAATACCTTTTTAAGATATAAGGTTACACATTATTTTTTTAGTTAAATGCCTAACTAGTATTGGCAGTGGTATAACTAGTAGTACTAGCTTAGGTGCTATTTTTATAATGAACAAATCTAAAATGTGTAGTAAATAAAATAGCAAAACTAATTAAACAGGAAAAGTAAACAAAAGGAAAAAAAGGAAAACCAAGGGGCAAACCCCTCGGCCCAACTGGGCCATGGCCCAGCAGGCCACCAGGCCGCTAGGCCGGACCACCCCACCTCCCATAACCCCCTCTCTACCCTGTGACCTAACCCTTGTCGCCCCACTCCCCCCGCACGATCCCCTCGCTCCTCCCCCCGATTGGATCTAGATCGGGGCAGCAGGCCCCCAACGCCATCGCCTCTCCCCTTCGCCCCCATCGATCCACATCAGGACCGAACCACCGCCGACGCCGCCCTGGCTCCGTGCTCGAGCCCCGCGCCG
This sequence comes from Triticum dicoccoides, assembly GCF_002162155.2. Classification (NCBI taxonomy): domain Eukaryota; kingdom Viridiplantae; phylum Streptophyta; class Magnoliopsida; order Poales; family Poaceae; genus Triticum; species Triticum dicoccoides. The sequence continues at coordinate 224,165,108 of NC_041382.1, forward strand.
CCCGGCGCCCCTGCTGCAGTGGCCGAGCCACCCGCCGGCGACGAACCCCCTCCCTCATGCCCGTGCCACAGCCTCTTCATCACCGCACCCCGCCACCGCCCGTCGCCTCGTCCTCCTCGTCTCCTCCTCGCCGACAACGCGTCCTCGTCCTCCTCCCCAAAGGCTCCACCGAGCCTCGCCGCCCACCTGCTCAGCAACGCTGGTGAGGACCTCGGTCCTCCTCCCCGTGCCCTCACTCCGGCGCTCGCCCGCGCCACCACACCATCTGCTCCGCGCGTCGCTATGCCCGGCCATGACCGCGCCCCGCGCCTCCCACTCGCCCTGCTGCTTGCTGCCGGGAGCCGCTGAACTGCGCGTCGCGCTCGCCGCCCTTGCTCTGCGGCCTCGCCCCCTTGCTCCCGCTCCGCCGCAGCGCTGCCTGCCGCTGCTCCGGCCGGCGAGCCTCGCCGTGGCTGGCCTGGGTCAGTGCCCAGTCGGGCTAGCGCCCGCGCCTGGGGCGAGCACCATGCACCCGCATCGTTCGGGCGATGCCCGAAACCCGCATGCCCAACACCCGCAAGCCTCCCCCAAAGCCAATGACAGGTGGGCCTAGCCCAAAACGTTATTTAAAAAAAGAGGTTTAAAAGAAATAATAATAAAATATAATAAATAAATAAATAAATAGATTAGTAATTAATTAATTAATTAATAAGTTAATTAATCCTGCTTAACTAATCTAACTAAAATGAATTAACCTAATCACTTAGTTAGTCTAACCAACAAGTTTAGTTAGTCTGAGACGATGACAAATGGGGCCCACGCATCAGTTTGACCAAGTCAACTGACTGTTGACTGCTGACATCACCCTGATGTCATGCTGCCATCATAATGGCATTTCCAAATTAATTTAATTATGTTAATCCCAAAAATGATTAAAAACTTTGAAAATTAATATAAATTAAACCGTAGCTCGGATGAAAAAACTTTGTATATGAAAGTTGCTCAGAACGACGAGATGAAGCCGGATTCGCAAGCCGTTTGTCCGCCACGCATCCCTAGCATAGCGAACACACAACTTTCCCCTCTGGTTCGTTTCTCCGAAAACGCGAAACACCGGGGATAATTTCCCGGAAGTTTCCCCCCTTCACCGGTACCACCTCGTACCGCGTTAGGGCACACCTAGTATCACGCTTTGTCATGTCATGCATCATCATGCAATTGTTTGCATTATATTTAATGTTTCTTCCCCCTCTTCTCTCGCTAGACACCGAGACCGACACCGCTGCTACCCAGTACGACTACAGTGTTGACGACCACTCTCTCTTGCCAGAGCAACCAGGCAAGCCCCCCCTTTTGATCACCAGATATCGCCTACTCTTCTCTATACTGCTTGCATTAGAGTAGTGAAGCATGTTACTGCTTTTCGTTATTCCTATCCTGATGCATAGCCTGTCCTTGCTACTACTGTTGTTACCATTACCTGCTATCCTACTGCTTAGTATAGGATGCTAGTGTTCCATCTGTGGCCCTACACTCTTGTCCGTCTTCCATGCTATAATACTGGGCCGTGATCACTTCGGGAGGTGATCACGGGCATATACAATATTCTTTACACAGTTACATTACCTGTGATACTGTTCGGAGATGGGGGCTGAAGGGGCAGGTGGCTCCATCCCGGTAGAGGTGGGCCTGGGTTCCCGACGGCCCCCGACTGTTACTTTGAGGCGGAGCGACAGGGCAGGTTGAGACCACATAGGAGAGAGGTGGGCCTAGACCTGGTCGGTGTTCACAGATACTTAACACGTTTAACGAGATCTTGGTATTTGATCTGAGTCTGGCTACTGGCCTATACGCACTAACCATCTACGCGGGGAAAGTTATGGGCACTCGACGTCGTGGTATCAGTCGAAGCACTTCGTGACGCCAGCGACTGAGCGGCGCGCGCCGGGTTGGACCGCGTAACGTGACTTCCTTTGAAAGGGAGGTTGCTAGGTCTGCTCTCTGGCCGCGTACGCAACATGCAGGTGTGCTATGGGCGATGGGCCCAGACCCCTGTGCTCTTAGGTTTAGACCGGTGTGCTGGCCTCTCTGTTGTGCCTAGGTGGGGCTGTGACGTGTTGATCTTCCGCGGCCGGGCATGACCCAGAAAAGTGTGTCCGTCCAAATGGGATCGAGCGTGTTGGGTTATGTGGTGCACCCCTGCAGGGAAGTTAATCTATTCGAATAGCCGTGATCTTCGGTAATAGGACGACTTGGAGTTGTACCTTGACCTTATGACAACTAGAACCGGATACTTAATAAAACACACCCTTCCAAGTGCCAGATACAACCGGTGATCGCTCTCTCACAGGACGACGAGGGGAGGATCATCGGTTAGGATTATGCTACATGATGATACTTGGAGGACTTCAGTCTACTCTCTTCTACATGCTGCAAGACGGAGGCTGCCAGAAGCGTAGTCTTCGAAAGGACTAGCTATCCCCCTCTTATTCCGGCATGCTGCAGTTCAGTCCACATATGATAGCCTTATTCCAGTTGATACCAATGCATACATATGTAGTGTAGCTCCTTGCTTGCGAGTACTTTGGATGAGTACTCATGGTTGCTTTCTCCCTCTTTTCCCCCTATCCCTTCTACCTGGTTGTCGCAACCAGATGTTGGAGCCCAGGAGCCAGACACCACCTTCGACGACGACTCCTACTACACCGGAGGTGCCTACTACTACGTGCTGCCCGCTGACGACGACCAGGAATAGTTTAGGAGGATCCCAGGCAGGAGGCCTGCGCCTCTTTCAATCTGTACCCCAGTTTGTGCTAGCCTTCTTAAGGCAAACTTGTTTAACTTATGTCTGTACTCAGATATTGTTGCTTCCACTGACTCGTCTATGATCGAGCTCTTGTATTCGAGCCTTCAAGGCCCCTGGCTTGTAATATGATGCTTGTATGACTTATTTTATTTGTAGAGTTGTGTTGTGATATCTTCCCGTGAGTCCCTGATCTTGATCGTACACGTTTGCGTGTATGATTATTGTACGGTTGAATCGGGGGCGTCACAAGTTGGTATCAGAGCCGACTGCCTGTAGGAATCCCCCTTTCAAATTCCTTGGCCGAAGTCGAGTCTAGTCATTGAAAAACTTTTACTAACATGGTTGTCTGTCTTACGGGCACATGTCGCCATTGGGTGGTAGTAGGATCTTTTACTCCTTGACTATACTCTGGGACTCCGATCTCTCTTCTATTCGGGTTAAATGAATTTTGCTAAATCTAACATTAGGATCTCATTATCACTTTCACCCGGAGAGCCCCTTATTACTGATGATCGTCTGCTGCACGTGAAGACCCTGAAGATACTCTCCGTTGTTAACCCGAGAACTTGTGTTCATCGCGTTTGCAATTCCCCTTCCACCGTCAGCCTTATGGGTAACTACTTGCAGTTGTTATTCTTACATTCATCCCCAGTTGGTCTTGTTATTACAAGATACCTCGAAATACTCATCGTTGTTTCGATAATCCTTTGAGCTTATTGCCTTGCTGTTCTTTGTCACCTGAATACCCCTATGGATAATTCTCGCAGTTATCAAGTATCCGCTCATCCCCCAGTTGTTCATGTGTTTCACAATGGTCTTCAAAATAATATTCGATCCTCCAAAAATCCTTAGCAGCTTATTGCTCTGCAATACTTGTCTGCTTGCATTATGGATGCTTTCCATATGTCTTTGCAATATTCGTTAGTATCCTTAGACACCGTCATTTTGATCCTATTGATTCAACATGAGTGCGAATGCACGCAATCATCAGTTGATCCTTCTAAATTGTCTTTCCGGCTCAGACGTCATTTTAAACATGAGCTGGTTCTCTACTAATCCAATTGCCGTCGATTGTACCCCTAAGGCTATTCAACTTATCCATCCCTAATCAGAACATTGCTTCTGATCCCTTGATTTGAAAATCATAATTCCTTTGCATTTGAGCTCGGGATTAGTCAGTTATTTCTATAATCTGATCCCCTTGCATCCTTTCTTCAACTGATTGTGTGCCGATGCTCACATCAGCTCCGCTATGGACCGTCAGACCCTTTATTGGATTATTATTCGACAGTGTCCTCATTATTCAATAACCTCGTGATCCTTTCCTCTGATACATAATGCTTTTGGTAAATTGTATCCTCTGTTTTCTCAACCATGCTCTGTTTTCGAGCTGGTGATAATTACGATTGAAGCTTGTGGTATATGTTTCCATGATACCCTGATGGGTTGAACCTATGCCTTTCTCAATCTGTCTGAACCCAAAAATTTTCACGGGTCATACTCCTCTGATAATTCACCAGGTAGGTTTTGACACTGAAATCAGTTTTATCTAGAGCAGTGAATGAAAGGTTATGCATTGAAGAAGTGGGAGTCGACCTTGAACTTGTGTTCATGCCCATGGACACGATGTATATCCTATCATGGAAGCTTCTTGTAATAATAACTATCCTCCTTGATATAATATCATTTGATATCTATGAATTGATCCTTGCAATCGTGGTTCCGACCATATGTTCTTCTTTGACCCCATTTCTCGGGCAAGTTTAAGCACTTGTCTTGTGTGGACCAATACACCAGCCCAACCTTTACTTTGATCTACCGTCGAGTATTATACCCTGGTATCTCGGGAATATCATGGGACATCATAACTTCTTATGGGTTCTTCATAAACTAGTATCACTCGCCGGATCCAATTGTTCCTAGGTTCTGGGTTGTCGTCAACCGAGAACACCGAATAGTGAATCAAGTCCGCACTCTGATTCAATAACTCTTAAGTAAATGTTGTTGCTTACGAGTTAATAATCATTTAAGTCATTCCTAGCCTGATCGGCTATATCATCATTGTGCTAAATTTTAACTGTGCTACCTGGTCCTTCTTCACGGAGCACAATTCTCGACGATGAGCTAAGATTACGTCGATTTTCCTCATCATATCACTTCTCCCTGAACAGCAAACTTGATTTCGAGTTTGTGTCATACCCATGGTTCCAATAACCATTCTCTTCATCATCCCTTTCACTTGATGTCATCACCGATCGATTACATCTTCGTGGAGCCTCTCGACTAAATTTGTCGTGGTCATCAAACAACATTTTGATTCCTTCCAGAATATCAACCAAATGGATGATGCCATGTAACCATCCTCGTTCCTCGATGATTTGTGTTATCACCGACAACATTATTGCTTTCCCTCCAACACAAACTTGTTCGTGTTTTGAGTTATACCTGGAGACCCGTGCTATCCAGCAATTATTCTTCGATACCTTGGAGTATTACCATCTTTTATGTCAAGAATGTCGTGAGAATTTCACCACCTCCTAAGAATTCTTGATACAGGTAATACTTATCACCATCACCATTATTTCTTGGTCCCCGTGTTGGATCTAACCGGGATACCAACAGGTGAACGGTGTTGTTTGGATTCTGCCCTTCAAGCAACCCTATTGCCTTGAAGTTAATGGTCGGACGTTCATTCTTAGACTATTTATCATTGAATCACCATTCTAACATTTGATCATGCTACCTAAGGCCATACTTTGGGCACCCTTTTCAACTAATGTTTAATTGTGTATGTTTTTCCTTGAGCATACATCATTATATCATTTGATCTGACAAATGTTATCTCCTTGTTCACATAACTGTGGAAATCCATCTTTTTGGATACCTCGTTGAATTATTGCCGAGTCCATCAGCCACCTCCTCATCCTCTCCTTGGCTTAATGATGAATCCCTTCGTGTATCCAGAGTCTGACCTTTGATTGAAGACCATGTCAATGCTATCTCGAAGCATGTCTGTGGTACTCCAATTTTCAATAAGAACATTTGAAGCACAAAGCTACATTTTCTTTATCAGTTATCCAAACACCGTCATATGGGTAATGGCATGTAATTTCTCTTCCCTTTCCTAAAGGGTTTTCTATGTTATATCCCGTATGGATATCTTGCTCTGCTTGCCCTTGGGGAGGATATACCCTTGAAATATGTGTTTAAACACATTTTCCTTTCCATTGTTCTATTTAATCTGATAATCCTATTTTTCCTTTCCATTGGTTGCTTTAACGTTTCTTGAGGTCTAAGTAATCTAAGCAGTATTATTCTCCTGCTTATGTAAACACCTCGGTGTACAACTCTGTCAGCAAGACCCTGTTACCATCGTTGATGACATTTCGGTAACCACGATGGACGAGAACTTTGCCTATTGGTCCGCCTTGTTCAACAAGCAGGAAAATGGTTCTCTTCGTCCCTCGCCCTTGGTATCGACGTCGTTGTCGACATAATCGACAGGCTACCCTCTGACATGCCTTTCTTGCATGATCATGCAAGACGTCTCCGCCCTTCCCATTTTTAACCCACGTGATGGGTCCATAATCCACAGTTCCACAGGATCAAAACCTGACTCTCCTGTATAAACCTGTTTATAATGGTTATTCCCCACGCTTGGCTTCGTATTTAATTCATGGGTCACCTTCCTAGTGCTCTATTCTGGTATTAGACGCAATACTTACTCTCGCTACTCTGAACCCCTTTCTCACTCAGGTTCAGACTTCGAGCAACTATCTATCTTCTTGAAACTTCTTATTGTACCTTCGAACTTTACTCTCAATGTGTTTTAATTGTTCAACTCGAGAGGCACTCGTATGATCATTCATGGGTTAACCCCAGATTTTACCGTTATAGCATTCTGTCGTTGCCAATCTGCCCCGTTACCTATTCGTAATAACGATGGAATCCCCGAAGAAAGGATGAAGACTTCATAATGATGACCTAAAGCAGTGGAATGAAGACATCAATGTAATGGATTGACCTGTTCAAGAAAAGGAACCAACACCGAGGAGATTCATTAGAATTACCTAACCAGACCCTTTCCCCCTTACTCCCGGTCCTAAATCTCGGGACGAGATTTCTTGTAGTGGAGGAGAATTGTGACGCCCGGATAGTTACGCTACAGTAACCCTCCGCTAATGACGCCACGTCACCACGATTACTGTTGTTAATCTTGCGATGATTCAAATCCCGTTCAAATTTCAAATTTAAAATCAAGACAAACAATTAAAGTTTTCAAAAACTAAAACTAAAATGTCTGGGTTGTGTCAAATAAATCGCAAGTAGTAATGGTGGAGAAACCACATGTTTAATAAAATATTTAAATGATCTAAATTAACTAAAACAACAACTAGAACAATTAATTAAATACCTTTTTAAGATATAAGGTTACACACTATTTTTTTAGTTAAATGCCTAACTAGTATTGGCAGTGGTATAACTAGTAGTACTAGCTTAGGTGCTGTTTTTATAATGAACAAATCTAAAATGTGTAGTAAATAAAATAGCAAAACTAATTAAACAGGAAAAGTAAACAAAAGGAAAAAAAGGAAAACAAAGGGGCAAACCCCCCGGCCCAACTGGGCCATGGCCCAGCAGGCCACCAGGCCGCCAGGCCGGCCCACCCCACCTCCCATAACCCCCTCCCTACCCTGTGACCTAACCCTCGTCGCCCCACTCCCCCCGCACGATCCCCTCGCTCCTCCCCCCGATTGGATCTAGATCGGGGCAGCAGGCCCCCAACGCCATCGCCTCTCCCCTTCGCCCCCATCGATCCACATCAGGACCGAACCGCCGCCGACGCCGCCCTGGCTTCGTGCTCGAGCCCCGCGCCGCCCGGCGCCCCTGCTGCGGTGGCCGAGCCACCCGCCGGCGACGAACCCCCTCCCTCATGCCCGTGCCACGGCCTCTTCATCACCGCACCCCGCCACCGCCCGTCGCCTCGTCCTCCTCATCTCCTCCTCGCCGACGACGCGTCCTCATCCTCCTCCCCAAAGGCTCCACCGAGCCTCGCCGCCCCCCCTGCTCAGCAACGCTGGTGAGGACCCCGGTCCTCCTCCCCGTGCCCTCATTCCGGCGCTCGCCCGCGCCACCACACCATCTGCTCCGCGCGTCGCTATGCCCGGCCATGACCGCGCCCCGCGCCTCCCACTCGCACCGCCGCTTGCTATCGGGAGCCGCTGAACTGCGCATCGCGCTCGCCGCTCTTGCTCTACGGCCTCGCCCCCTTGCTCCCGCTCCGCCGCAGCGCTGCCTGCCGCTGCTCCGGCCGGCGAGCCTCGCCGTGTCTGGCCTGGGTCAGTGCCCAGTCGGGCTAGCGCCCGCGCCTGGGGCCAGCACCATGCGCCCGCATCGTTTGGGCGATGCCCGAAACCCGCATGCCCAACACCCGCAAGCCTCCCCCAGAGCCAATGACAGGTGGGCCTAGCCAAGAATGTTATTTAAAAAAAGAGGTTTAAAAGAAATAATAATAAAATATAATAAATGAATAAATAGATTAGTAATTAATTAATTAATTAATAAGTTAATTAAGTTAATTAAGTTAATTAAGTTAATTAATCCTGCTTAACTAATCTAACTAAAATGAATTAACCTAATCACTTAGTTAGTCTAACCAACAGGTTTAGTTAGTCTGAGACGATGACAAATGGGGCCCACGCATCAGTTTGACCAAGTCAACTGACTGTTGACTGCTGACATCACCCTGATGTCATGCTGCCATCATAATGGCATTTCCAAATTAATTTAATTATGTTAATCCCAAAATGATTAAAAACTTTGAAAATTAATATAAATTAAACCGTAGCTCGGATGAAAAAACTTTGTATATGAAAGTTGCTCAGAACGACGAGATGAAGCCGGATACGCAACCCATTCGTCCGCCACGCATCCCTAGCATAGCGAACACGCAACTTTCCCCCTCTGGTTCGTTTGTCCGAAAACGCGAAACACCGGGGATAATTTCCCGGAAGTTTCCCCCCTTCACCGGTACCACCTCGTACCGCGTTAGGGCACACCTAGCATCACGCTTTGTCATGTCATGCATCGCCATGCAATTGTTTGCATTATATTTATTGTTTCTTCCCCCTCTTCTCTTGCTAGACACCGAGACCGACGCCGCTGCTACCCAGTACGACTACGGTGTTGACGACCACTCTCTCTTGCCAGAGCAACTAGGCAAGCCCCCCCTTTTGATCACCAGATATCGCCTACTCTTCTCTATACTGCTTGCATTAGAGTAGTGAAGCATGTTACTGCTTTTCGTTATTCCTATCCTGATGCATAGCCTGTCCTTGCTACTACTGTTGTTACCATTACCTGCTATCCTACTGCTTAGTATAGGATGCTAGTGTTCCATCTGTGGCCCTACACTCTTGTCCGTCTGCCATGCTATACTACTGGGCCGTGATCACTTCGGGAGGTGATCACGGGCATATACAATATACTTTACACAGTTACATTACCTGTGATACTGTTCGGAGATGGGGGCTGAAGGGGCAGGTGGCTCCATCCCGGTAGAGGTGGGCCTGGGTTCCCGACGGCCCCCGACTGTTACTTTGAGGCGGAGCGACATGGCAGGTTGAGACCACCTAGGAGAGAGGTGGGCCTAGCCCTCGTCGGCGTTCGCAGATACTTAACATGTTTAACGAGATCTTGGTATTTGATCTGAGTCTGGCTACTGGCCTATACGCACTAACCATCTACACGGGGAAAGTTATGGGCACTCGACGTCATGGTATCAGCCGAAGCACTTCGTGACGCCAGCGACTGAGCGGCGCGCGCCGGGTTGGACCGCGTAACGTGACTTCCTTTGAAATGGAGGTTGCCAGGTCTACTCTCCGGCCGCGTATGCAACATGCAGGTGTGCTATGGGCAATGGGCCCAGACCCCTGTGCGCTTAGGTTTAGACCGGCGTGCTGGCCTCCCTGTTGTGCCTAGGTGGGGCTGCGACGTGTTGGGTTATGTGGCGCAGAAAAGTGTGTCCGGCCAAATGGGATCGAGCGTGTTGGGTTATGTGGTGCACCCCTGCAGGGAAGTTAATCTATTCGAATAGCCGTGATCTTCGGTAACAGGACGACTTGGAGTTGTACCTTGACCTTATGACAACTAGAACCGAATACTTAATAAAACACACCCTTCCAAGTGCCAGATACAACCGGTGATCGCTCTCTCACAGGGCGACGAGGGGAGGATCATCGGTTAGGATTATGCTACGTGATGATACTTGGAGGACTTCAGTCTACTCTCTTCTACATGCTGCAAGACGGAGGCTGCCAGAAGCGTAGTCTTCGAAAGGACTAGCTATCCCCCTCTTATTACGGCATTCTGCAGTTCAGTCCACATATGATAGCCTTATTCCAGTTGATACCAATGCATACATATGTAGTGTAGCTCCTTGCTTGCGGGTACTTTGGATGAGTACTCACGGTTTCTTTCTCCCTCTTTTCCCCCTATCCTTTCTACCTGGTCGTCGCAACCAGATGTTGGAGCCCAGGAGCCAGACGCCACCTTCGACAACGACTCCTACTACACCGGAGGTGCCTACTACTACGTGCTACCCGCTGACGACGACCAGGAATAGTTTAGGAGGATCCTAGGCAGGAGGCCTGCACCTCTTTCGATCTGTACCCCATTTTGTGCTAGCCTTCTTAAGGCAAACTTGTTTAACTTATGTCTGTACTCAGATATTGTTGCTTCCGCTGACTCATCTATGATCGAGCTCTTGTATTCGAGCCTTCGAGGCCCCTGGCTTGTAATATGATGCTTGTATGACTTATTCTATTTGTAGAGTTGTGTTGTGATATCTTCCCGTGAGTCCCTGATCTTGATCGTACACATTTGCGTGTATGATTAGTGTACGGTTGAATCGGGGGCGTCACAGGCGCGCCCCCTGCCTCGTGGCACCTCGTGTGCTCTCCGGACTCCATTTTCTTGCATGATACTTCTTTTGGTCGATAAAAATTCATTATATAATCTCCTGAAGGTTTTGACCACCCTACCATGCAAATATCTCGTGTTTTTGTTTCGAGTTGTTTTCTGCCAGGGTTGTCAAAGCCAGGCATCATGTCGTCTCCCTCCTCCTCCAACAATGAGGGCAACAATGCTTGGCTCATGAAGATAGAGCTGGAGAGAGAAGAGCCCGGAGAGATCAACAAGGATCATGGGATCAAGAAGGCCATGGGGGATCAAGTTCCGGCAGTAGTAGACGAAGACATCCTTCAACCTCATCACAATCTCTTTATCCCGACGGAGATTGAAGCTTTCAAGATGATTGAGTTAGCTCGCATTCAAAACAAGTATCTCACAAGTGAAAATATTTTGTTGAAGGAGCATATCATCGCACTCAAGGGCATTATCCGCAAATTGGAGGACCCCCTACGCTCGATGTGCGACTATCCATCATCACCAACACCTACTTCACCAACAAAGAAGAACTAAGTATCGGGTATGGGCAGTCCCCTTGGCAACTGCCAAGCTTGGGGGAGTGCCCCGGTATCGTATCACCATCACACTTTTATCTTTACCGTTTTTCTTAGTTCGATCCTTTTGGTAATATCTTGATCTAGTAGAATAAAGTTTTAGTATGATCTAGTTTTAGGTTTTGCTTTATGATCCTTCTATGTAATCGAGTTCGTGAGCTATATAATAAATATTAGTGTTGAGTCAAGGGCTTTGCCTTCTTGCTATGATCTTGAGGGAATAAAAATAAAATAGAAGAGAAAGGACAAAAAGAAATAAAGAGATCATATGGATCTTATGGAGAGTAATGACTTCACATATAAAGAGTATGATGAATAAAAGTTGTTGAGAATTGACAAACATTGTTTTGGTCATCGTTGCAATTAATAGGAAGTAATAAAGAAAGAGAGGTTTTCACATATAAATATACTATCTTGGACATCTTTTATGATTGTGAGCACTCATTAAAATATGACATGCTAAAGAGTTGATGTTGGATAAGGAAGACAACTTAATGGGTTATGTTTTCTTACATCCGAAATAAATTATATTGTCATGGATCATCCAACATGTTGAGCTTGCCTTTCCCTCTCATGCTAGCCAAATTCTTTGCGCCAAGTAGAGATACTACTTGTGCTTCCAAATATCCTTAAACCCAGTTTTGCCATAAGAGTCCACCATATCTACATATGGATTGAGTAAGATCCTTCAAGTAAGTTGTCATTGTTGCAAGCAATAAAAATTGCTCTCTAAATATGGATGATTTATTAGTGTGGAGAAAATAAGCTTTATACGATCTTGTGATGTGGAAGAAATAAAAGCGATGGACTGCATAATAAAGGTACATATCACAAGTGGCAATATAAAGTGACATTCTTTTGCATTAAGAATGTGCACATCCAACCATAAAAGCACATGACAACCTCTACTTCCCTCTGCGAAGGGCCTATCTTTTATTCATGTCTTATACTTCATACAAGAGTCATGGTGATCTTCACCTTTCCTTTTTACATTTTATCCTTCGGCAAGCACAATGTGTTGGAAAGATCCTGATATATATATAGCTAATTGGATGTAAGTATTCATGAACTATTATTGTTGACATTACCCTTGAGGTAAAAGGTTGGGAGGCAAAACCATAAGCCCCTATCTTTCTCTATGTCCGACTAAAACTTCATAACCATAAATATTGCATGAGTGTTAGCAATTGTGAAAGACTAAATGATAGTTGAGTATGTGGACTTGCTAAAAAGCTCTTATATTGACTCTTTCCTATGTTATGATAAATTGCAATTGCTTCAGTGACTTAGATTATAGTTTGTTAGTTTTCAATGAAGTTTGTGATTTATACTTGAAAATGTGATTGAATTGTTACTTTAGCATAAGAAATCATATGACAATATATATATGTTGATGTCCTAAGAATGATCATGATGCCCTCATGTCCGTATTTTATTTTATCGATACCTCTATCTCTAAACATGTGGACATATTTTTTGATCTTGGCTTCCGCTTGAGGACAAGCGAGGTCTAAGCTTGGGGGAGTTGATACGTCCATTTTGCATCATGCTTTATATCGATATTTATTGCATTATGGGTTGTTATTACACAATATGTCACTATACTTATGCCTATTCTCTCTTATTTTACAAGGTTTACATGAAGAGGGAGAATGCCGGCAGCTGGAATTCTGGGCTGGAAGAGGAGCAAATATTAGAGACCTATTCTGCACATCTCCAAAAGTCCTAAAATTTCACGGGAGCACGTTTCAAAATATATAAAAAATATTGGGCGAAAAAAGTACCACAGGGGGGCCACCCACCATCCACGAAGGTGGGGGCGCGCCCTGATAATCCCCAAGTGCAAGGAATCATCGTAGCAATTTCCAAAGGTGGAAGTGATAAGTATGGAGTGTCGAACCCACAAGGAGCTAAAGGTAAGATCAATATTATCTCAAGCCCTATCTGCCATTGATACGACTCTACGTACACCAAACGTTTGCTTCCAACTAGAAACGATAAATAAAACTACATTGTGGGTATGAAGAGGATAACTTTGTATGATATCGGAGAGCTAAAATATAAAAGTAGGTGTTGTTATCATGAAGTTAGAATATTTTACTAAATATTATAAATAGCGAGTGTGGAATAATGGTGGATCGGTGTGCGGAATTGTCCTAGGCAATTGTTAAAAAGACCGGTAATCACTATTGCAGTTTCATATGAGGGAGATGCATAAGCTAACATACTTTCTCTACTTGGATCATATGCACTTATGATTGGAACTCTAGCAAGCATCCACAACTACTAAAGATCATTAAGGTAAAACCCAACCATAGCATTAAAGCATCAAGTCCTATTTATTCCCATACGCAACAACCCCCTTACTCGGGTTTGTGTTTCAATCACTCACCAACCCACTATAAGCGAATCATGAACGTATTGCAACACCCTACAACAGGAACCCCTCACGCTAGCGCGACACGGAGGGCACCATAGGACAGCATCAAGGTAAAACATACAACTCATACCAATCTAGATCATCAATAAACCCAAAGACAAAAGATATCTACTCAAAACATCATAGGATGGCAACACATCATTGGATCATAATATGTGGCATAAAGAACCATGTTCAAGTAGGGATTACAGCGGGGTGCGGGAGAGTGGACCGCGTAAAAGAGATGATGATGGTGATGTTGATGAAGACGATCACCGCGATGATGATTCCCCTCCCGATGGCTCCCCGGTGCCACCGAGAGAGAGGAGGAGAGGTTCTCCCCCTTGTGCTTCCTCCTCCATGGCCTCCCCCCTAGATGGGGAGAGGTTCTCCCTCTGGTCCTTGGCCTTCATGGTGATGATGGCCCCTTCGGGATCCTCCCCCTTGCCCTCCGGTGATGATGGCCCCCTCCGGCAGGGTGCCAGAGAGGGCCTAGATTGGTTTTTGGTGGCTACAGAGGCTTCTGGCGGTGGAACTCCTGATCTAGGTTAATTTTCCGAGGTTTCTGTATTTATAGGAATTTTTGGCGTCTGTCTCACGTCAAGGAGGTGCCCGAGGCGTCCACGAGGCAGACCCACACACCTGGGGGGTGGGCGTGCCCCCCACCCTTGTGGATGCCCCGGGACTCTTCTGGCCCAACTCTTTTACTTCGGGGTCTTCTTTTGGTCCATAAAAAATCGTCAAAAATTGGCATGTCAATTGGACTCCGTTTGATATTCCTTTTCTGCAAAACTCAAAAACAAGGAAAAAACAGAAACTGGCACTGGGCTCTAGGTTAATAGTTTAGTCCCAAAAACCATATAAAATAGCATATAAATGCATATAAAACATCCAAGGTTGATAATATAATAGCATGAATACTTCATAAATTATAGATACATTGGAGACGTATCAGCATCCCAAGCTTAATTCCTGCTCATCCTCGAGTAGCTAAATGATAAAAAAATAATTTATAAAGTGTGAATGCTAGCAAGTGCATAAGTTTCATCAATGATAGTTCCAATCACTTTTTCTAGAATCATTATATATCATAACAGTAGCTCATTTTCATAAAACTTTTCATGATCAAGTAACACGCTATTCACATTTTAAAGTATAGATCATAAACTTTCTTGAAACTAACAAACTATATTCTCAGTCATCAAACAATTGCAATTCATCTTATTTTCAGGAAGGGTCTATGTCAGAGCTTTGATTTAGCAAACTCCACATACTCAACTATCATTTAGTCTTTCACAATTGCTAACACTCACGTGATATTTGTGGGTTCAAAGTTTTAATCGGACACAGAGAAAGATAGGGGCTTATATATTCGCCTCCCAACCTTTTACCTCAAGGGTAATGTCAAAAATAATAGTTCATGAAAATTACATCAAATTGGATATATATATATATATATATATATATATATATATATATATATATATATATATATATATATATATATATATCAGGATCTTTCCAGCAGAATGTGCTTGCCAAAGGATAAAATGTAAAAAGGAAAGGTGAAGATCACCATGACTCTTGCATAAGGGTAGAAGATAAAAGTAAAAGATAGGCCCTTCGCAGAGGGAAGCAGAGGTTGTCATGCACTTTTATGGTTGGATGCACAAAATCTTAATGCAAAAGAACATCACTTTATATTTCCACTTGTAATATGGACCTTTATTATGCAGTCCGTCGCTTTTATTTCTTCCACATCACAAGATCGTATAAAGCTTATTTTCTCCACATTAATAGATCATACATATTTAGAGGGCAATTTTTATTGCATGCACCGATGACAACTTACTTGAAGGATCTTACTCAATCCATAGGTAGGTATGGTGGACTCTCATGGAAAAACTAGTTTGAGGGATGTTTGGAAGCACAAGTAGTATCTCTACTTGGTGCAAAGAATTTGGCTAGCATGAGGGGGAAAAGCAAACTCAACATGTTGGATGATCCAAGACAATATACTTTATTTCGGATACAAGAAAACATGACTCATTGCGTTGTCTTCCTTGTCCGACATCAAACTTTTAGCATGTCATATTTTAATGAGTTCTCACAATTACAAAAGATGTCCAGGATAATATATTTATATGTAAAATCTCTCTTCCTTCAATATTCTGTCATGAATTGTTCAAGTGACCAATTCTACATTTGCTAACTTTCAATAAGTTTACTACCTATACTTATTCTATGTCTAGTCATTACTCTCCATGCTATAAGCATATGAAACATATATAAATTCAGATTTATGATATTCAATTTTTCAACCATTTACTCATAGGATATACGTGAAGCATGTGAGTAAATGACAAACTACTCCAAAAGATAATAGTGAAGGACATTGAGTAGTCAAATAATTAACTAGCCATGGGAGGATTCTTTTTCATTTAAGATTTCATATCCAATGATTTTATTCAAACAGCAAGTAAAATTGAAAATACGCTCCAAGCAAAACACATATCATGTGATGAATAAAAATATAGCTCCGAGTAAGGTATACCGATAGTTTTGAAGACGAAAGAGGGGATGCCTTCTGGGGCATCCCCAAGCTTAGGCGCTTGAATCTTCCTTGAATATTACATTGGGGTGCCTTGTGCATCCCCAAGCTTAGGGTCTTTCCACTCCTTATTCTCCTCATATCGATATCTCACCCAAAGCTTGAAAACTTCAATCACACAAAACTTAACGGAACTTCGTGAGATAGGTTAGTATGATAAAGAGTAAACCATTCACCTTGGTACTGTGTAAGACAAAGATCATAATTGTTCTCACATAATGCCTACTGTACCATATCATTTCTACAATTTATATTGAGGAATATAAGTCATAGACACTAGAAAACAAGCAAACTATGCAATGAAAACAGAATCTGTCAGAAACAGAACAGTCTATAATGATATGAACACTAACCATACTTATGCTACTAAAAAAATTATTAAATAAATTGGTGGACGTGAGAAATTTGTCTATTAATCTTCTGCAAAAAGAATCAGTACCAAAGCACTCTTCTGTAAAAAATGGCAGCTAATCTCGTGAGCGCAAAGTTTCTATTTTTTATAGCAAGATCACATTAACTTTCACCCAAGTCTTCCCAAAGGTCTTACTTGGCACTTCATTGAAACGAAAGCCATAAAACATGATTACTACAGTATCTTAATCATGTAAACACACAAAAACAGTAAGGGTAAATATTGGGTTGTCTCCCAACAAGCGCTTTTCTTTAATGCCTTTTAGCTAGGCATGATGATTTCAATGATGCTCACATGAAAGATAAGACTTGAACATAAAGAGAGCATCATGCAGAATATGACTAGCACATTTAAACCTAACCCACTTCCTATGCCTAGGGATTTTGTGAGCACACAATTTATATGAACAAGAACCAACTAGCATAGGAAGGCAAAACAAGTATAGCTTCAAAACTTTAAGCACATAGAGAGGAAACTTGATATTATTGCAACTCCTACAATCATATATTCCTCCCTCATAATAATTTTAAGTAGCATAATGAATGAGTTTAACAATATTACCATCACATAAAGCATTCTTTTCATGATCTACGAGCATAGAAATTCTACTACTCTCCACATAAGCAAAATTATCCTCATTCGGAATGGCGGGATCACTAGTTCCTAAAGTTGACACTCTTCCAGACCCGCTTTAGATGATAGTATTATTCATACTCCAAAATATATAAGTGAAGTTCATGGAGCATTCTACAATTAATATAAACTAACCAATGTCCAAGCTCATAATGTATAAGTGAAGCACACGAAGCATTCTATAAAACCATACTCAAAAGATTTAAGTGAAGCACAAAGAGCAATTCAATAAGATCATACTTAAAAGATATAAGTGAAGAACATGAAGCATTCTATAAATAAATGAAGGGCTATCTCATACTATCATGGTTCTTGAAGAAAAAGAAAAACACAAAGGACACAAATCATGTGAACAAGACAAAAACCGAGGTATACCGATAATTGTTGAGGAAGAAAGATGGGATGCCAACCGGGGCATCCCCAAGCTTAGATGCTTGAGTATCATTAGAATATTTAATTGGGGTGCCTTGGGCATCCCCAAGCTTAATCTCTTGCCTCTCTTGATTCTTCTCACATCGGTAACTCCTCGTTCTTCGAGCACTTCATCCACAAAAAACTTTAACAAAAACTTTGTGAGATCTTAGTATAATAAAGCAAATCACTACCTTTAGGTACTTTTGAAAACTCATTACAATTTCATATTAGAACTATATGTACTGTATTCCAACTTCACCATGGTTCATACCCCCGATACTACCCATAGATTCATCAAAATAAGCAAACAACACACGAAAAACAGAATCTGTCTAAAACAGGACAGTCTGTAGAAATCTGAAGGTTTAGTAAACTTATGTAAATCCAAAAATTATGAAATAAATTTGAAAATTTGAAACATTTTTACAGAAATAATGTGCAAAAAGTTTCATACCCATTTGACTTTCCAGTAAAAAATGTAAAATCATGCGCTACATCCAAAGTTTCTGTTTTTATTCTGCACATAGTAAACAAGCAATCTAATCATCCTAAAACCAAAGCTTGGCACATTATTTTTATAATACAAAGGATATATATATATATATATATATATATATATATATATATATATATATATATATATATAAGGGGATAATTACTTACAGAGAAACTTCCATGAAAAATTCTACATTGTTTCCATGAAAATGAACACGAGTGCTCAAGGTCGACCCTCACTTCTTCAATGCATAACTTTCCAATCACTTCTCTTTTTGAAAAAGTTTTTAGGCATGAGAGGCAAGAATTTTTTTTGTATTTTCATTATTTTAAAAAAAATTGTATGTTTCACCCACAACTAAACAGAAACAAAAAGGAAAAACAAAATATACTTAGTGAAGAAAGCAAACAAGCATACACGAGAATATCAACCCCACAATATTGCTCCCCGGCAACGGCGCCAGAACAAAGCTTGATAATCTCCAAGTGCAAGGAATCATCGTAGCAATTTCCAAAGGTGGAAGTGATAAGTATGGAGTGTCTAACCCACAAGGAGCTAAAGGTAAGATCAATATTCTCTCAAGCCCTATCTGCCACTGATACGACTCTACGTACACCGAACGTTTGCTTCCAACTAGAAACGATAAATAAAACTACGTTGTGGGTATGAAGAGGATAACTTTGTATGATATCGGAGAGCTAAAATATAAAAGTAGGTGCTGTTATCATGAAGTTAGAATGTATTACTAAATATTATAAATAGCGAGTGTGGAATAATGGTGGATCGGTGTGCAGAATTGTCCTTGGCAATCGTTAACAAGACCGGTAATCACTATTGCAGTTTCATATGAGGGAGATGCATAAGCTAACATACTTTCTCTACTTGGATCATATGCACTTATGATTGGAACTCTAGCAAGCATCCGCAACCACTTTATTCCCATACGCAACAAACCCCTTACTCGGGTTTGTGTTTCAGTCACTCACCAACCCACTATAAGCGAATCATGAATGTATTGCAACATTCTACAGCGGAAACCCCTCACGCTTGCGCGACATGGATGGCACCATAGGACAGCATCAAAGTAAAACATACAACTCATACCAATCTAGATCATCAATAAACCCAAAGACAAAAGATATCTACTCAAAACATCATAGGATTGCAACACATCATTGGATCATAATATGTGGCATAAAGCACCATGTTCAAGTAGGGATTACAGCGGGGTGCGGGAGAGTGGACCGCGTAAAAGAGATGATGATGGTGATGTTGATGAAGACGATCACCACGGCGATGATTTCCCTCCCGATGGCACTCTGATGCCACCGAGAGAGAGGAGGAGAGGTTCTCCCCCTTGTGCTTCCTCCTCCATGGCCTCCCCCTAGATGGGGAGAGGTTCTCCCTCTGGTCCTTGGCCTTCATGGTGATGATGGCTCCTTTGGGATCCTCCTCCGTGCCCTCCGGTGATGATGGCCCCTCCGGCAGGGTGCCAGAGAGGGCCTAGATTGGTTTTTGGTGGCTACGGAGGCTTCTGGCGGCGGAACTCCCGATCTAGGTTAATTTTCCGAGGTTTCTGTATTTATAGGAATTTTTGGCATTGGTCTCATGTCAAGGAGGTGGCCAAGGCGTCCATGAGGCAGGCCCACGTGCCTGGGGGGTGGGCGCGCCCCCCACCCTCGTGGACGCCCCGGGACTCTTCTGGCCCAACTTTTTTACTCTGAGGTCTTCTTTTGGTCCATAAAAAATTGTCAAAAATTGGCACGTCAATTGGACTCCGTTTGATATTCCTTTTCTACAAAACTCAAAGACAAGGAAAAAAATAGAAACTGGCACTGGGCTCTAGGTAAATAGGTTAGTCCCAAAAATCATATAAAATAGCATATAAATGCGTATAAAACATCCAAGGTTGATAATATAATAGCATGAATACTTCATAAATTATAGATACATTGGAGACGTATCACGCCCCCTGCCTCGTGGGCCCTCTGGCAGCCCTCTGGTGCCCATCTTCTGCTATATGAGGTATTTTGTCCAGGAAAAATCATAAGCATGCTCACGGGACAAAACTCCGCCGCCACGAGGCGGAACCTTGGCGGAACCAATCTAGGGCTCCGGCGAAGCTGTTCTGCCGGGGAAACTTCCCTCCGGGAGGGGGAAATCATCACCATCGACCCTCTCATTGGGCGGGGGTCAATCTCCATCAACCTCTTCACCAGCACCATCTCATCTCAAACCCTAGTTCATCTCTTGTATCCAATCTTTGTCCCAAAATCTTAGATTAGTACCTGTGGGTTAGTAGTAGTGTTGATTACTCCTTGTAGTTGATGCTAGTTGGTTTATTTGGTGGAAGATCATATGTTCAGATCCTTTATGCATATTAATACCCCTCTGTTTTTGAACATGAATATGCTTTGTGAGTAGTTACATTTGTTCCTGAGGACATGGGAGAAGTCTTGCTATAAGTAGTCATGTGAATTTGGTACTCGTTCGATATTTTGATGAGATGTATGTTGTCTCTCCTCTAGTGGTGTCATGTGAACCTCGACTACATGACACTTCACCATTGTTTGGGCATAGAGGAAGGCATTGGGGAGTAATAAGTAGATGATGGGTTGCTAGAGTGACAGAAGCTTAAACCCTAGTTTATGTGTTGCTTCGTAACAGGCTGATTTGGATCCATATGTTTCATGCTATGGTTAGGTTTACCTTAATACTTCTTTTATAGTTGCGGATGCTTGCAAGAGGGGTTAATCTGTAACACCCACAATGCGGCTATATCTCCCACATGTCGGGGCACGACTTAGAGGCATAGCCGCATGGTAGGTTTGTCGCAAGAAGGGTAATATTCACACAATCCCATGTACTGAATAAGAAAGGGATAGAGAGTTGGCTTACAATCGCCACTTCACACAAATACAAGTTAAACATACATCATCTAGAATAAAATCAAGGTCCAACTACGGAACCAAAAAAAATGAAGACAACCCCAAATGCTAGATCCCCGATCATCCCAACTGGGCTCCACTACTGATCAACCGGAAAAGACACAAAACAACGATCAAGATCTTCATCGAGCTCCCACTTGAGCTTAGTTGTGTCACCTGCACTGGTATCATCGGCACCTGCAACTGTTTGGAAGTATCTGTGAGTCACGAGAACTCAGCAATCTCACACCCGCGAGATCAAGACTATTTAAGCTTATGGGTAGAAAAAGGGGAGTGAGGTGGAGCTGTAGCAAGCACTAAGCATATATGGTGGCTAACATACGCAAATAAGAGCGAGAAGAGAAGCAACACAACGGTCGTGAACTAGAAGTGATCGAGAAGTGATCCTAAAACTACTTACGCACAAACATAACACAAGAACCGTGTTCACTTCCTGGACTCCGCCGAAAAGAGACCATCACGGCTACACACGCGGTTGATTCATTTTAATTAAGTTAAGTGTCAAGTTCTCTACAACCGGACATTAAAAAATTCCCATCTGCCACATAACCGCGGGCACGGCTTTTGAAAGTTCAGACCCTGCACGGGTGTCCCAACTTAGCCCATCACAAGCTCTCACGGTCAACGAAGGATATTCCTTCTCCTAGGAAGACCCGATCAGACTCGGAATCCCGGTTACAAGACATTTAGACAATGGTAAAACAAGCCTAGCAAAGCCGCCCGAATGTGCCAACAAATCCCAATAGGAGCTGCACATATATCATTCTCAGGGCACATCGGATTGTCCAAACTTCCGGTAGGCCAGCCCAGAGTTGCCCCTGGTGGCCACCGACGGCTGACAGGTTGGACCAACACTAAAAGGAGCACTGGCCCGAGGGTTTAAAATAAAGATGACCTTGATTCTGCAGAACCCAAGGGAAAAAGGCTTAGGTGGCAAATGTTAAAACCAAGGTTGGGCCTTGCTGGAGGTGTTTTATTCAAAGCGAACTGTCAAGGGGTTCCCATAACACCCAACCGTGTAAGGAACACAAAATCAAGGAACATAACACCAGTATGACGGAAACTAGGGCGGCAGGAGTGGAACAAAACACCAGGCATAAGGCCGGACCTTCCACCCTTTACCAAGTATATAGATGCATTAATTAAGTAAGATATAATGATATCCCAACATATCCATGTTCCAACACGGAACAAACTTCAGCTTCACCTGCAACTAGCAATGCTATAAGAGGGGCTGAGCAAAAGCGGTAACATAGCCAAACAACGGTTTGCTAGGAAGGTGGGTTAGAGGCTTGACATGGCAATATGGGAGGCATGATATAGCAAGTGGTAGGTAGCGCGGCATAGCAAAAGAGCGAACAACTAGCAAGCAAAAGATAGAAGTGATTTCGAGGGTATGGTCATCTTGCCTGAGATCCCGCAAGGAAGAAGAACGGGTCCAAGAAGAAGACAAACGGACGTAGTCGAACGGTTCCTCACAAACGCAATGTTACCGGAACTAACACGAAGAAGCAACACCGGAAAGAAACAAACAACATGGTAAACACACAAGCATAAACATGGCATGATGCACAAACAAGGATGATGCATGTCCAGTTTAAAGAGGCATGGCGTGGCAAAGTGCAACAAACAACACTACAAGTTAAGTGGAGCTCAATATGCAACGAGTTGCGACGAAACACGACATCACTTATTTAGTTCACTCCCGATTATGTACCAACAAAATTAAATGTTCTTAACATGGCAAGAGGTGAAACATGAGTAAAATACACAGTTAGGCATTTTAAATGAGGCCAGAAACATCAAACAACAATTCCGGTAAATCCTCATCTGCATTAGCAATTTAATGCAACAACAATTTTAAACATTTTAAATGTTATTAACATGATGCGGATGACATGTGCAAGTTTATGCAAGTTTCATGGAAATGTTGATATGAAAATGGTATGAAGCATTTGTCGCCATGGCGGAAGGAAAAGGGGACACGGCAACAAATCCGAAAATGATGCCACGGCAACATAACGGTTCCGGTAGCTCATGGAGATACCGGTGCAAAGGAAGTGTGGCGGGAGCGTGCAAAATATGGTGGGGTGATCCCGGTTACCGGGTTCCCACGGGTGGACGGCATGGCAACAAGGAGGACCATGCAAGCGACAATTTCAGACACGGTGCAAACGCGGGTTTCATCTCATACAACACATGCATTCGTTCACAGGCGTTCGTCTCGGGGTTATACCTTTGAAGCGTGCAAACGGGACGGTTCTCATTCAGTGCAAAGTAGAGGAAGTAGGCGTTCTCGGGATGTTCGTAGTGGAAGTAGTCGTACAACATTTTCGTAGAGGTTCGGGGTCACGAAACGGAACTTGACATCCACGGGGTCTTCGCGGGTCGATGGTAGGGGTACACGTTTGTAGTCGTACACTCTCTGTAGATGTCCGAGGTCGTCACCGTACATAGTCGATGCAGTTGAACTTGGCGTAACCAAAGGGCACTTGGTGAACCCACATAGTCGTACCCGGGTCATAGGGGAACTTGACAGACCCAAGGTCTCCGGGCGTAGTGGTACTTGGTGAATCCCGAACGGTTTTGACGATCCGGCGAGACGACATGGTTCGGAACAGTCTCAAACTTGATGGTCTCGGTGAATCCTCGTGGTGGTCGTTGGACTTGAGTCATGGCATGTTACAGGAGGCAGCAAGGCATGGCCGACTTGGTGTGCAACAAAAGAAAATGGAGTCCGGGTGGTCTTGGCCACGACAAAGGCAGCAGGGCCAAAAGGGCAGCCAGGAGGCGGGCGCGGGATTGTAGGTCGGAGCAGAGGCGGTAGGGCGGAGCAGCATCGGACGGCGTGGTCCCGCGATGGGGCATCTCACAGGACATCAGCAGCGGTGGCTCCTGCCAAATGGCGGCAGCGCGGGAACAAGGACGAGGCAGGAGGAGGCGCGAGCGTGAGGAGGCGCTGAGGTGGACCGGCCGGCGGAGGCGAATTTGGCGCGAAGCAGCAGGTGCAAGAGTCGGCGGTTCGCTGGTTCATCCTTCTGGTTCGACGAAGACGGCGCAGAGGAGAACGGGCACGCGGTCTAAGTGAGGAGGAGAAGCAGGAGGGCGAGAGGCGGCGCTGAAGTGCTAGGCCTCGGCTGCTCGTGGAGGCCGGCGCGGCTGTCCGGTGACGAGGAGAAGCAGGGGCGCCGGACCGCTCACAGAAGCTCCGACGAGGGCAAGGTGGCCGGGGACGGGCGAAGCGATGACGAGGGGGCCTGGGTGCAGAAGACGGCGACGAGGAGAAGCAAGAGGAGAGGCGGCGCGGGAGGTCCGGTGCGGCGTCCTTGCGAGGCAACGGTGTGGAGGAGGCGAGGCGGGTCGAGGCGCAGGGGTCCTCGGCGAGGAGAAGTAGAGGCGGCAAGGCGGAGGAGGTCACCGACAGAGGAATCGGGCGCGGGGGAGCGTGGCCATGGGGATCGGGATCCCTCTCTCTAGTGCGTGCGTGTGGGAGGAGGGAATCGAGGAGAGGGCGAGCACTCTATGCGTGCGAGCGTGGCGGCGGCGCAGGAGTACGAGAGGGAGAGGGTTCAGGCACCTAGGGTTAGAGGAGGTTGGATGGCCTCCAGGGGATGGTTGGGCCGGCCTGGAGGAAATGGGCCGGCCTCGTTGGGCTTCCCAAGGAGCCGACTGGGCTTCATCTCCTTTCTGATTTACATTTACTCTTTTCTATTTATTGCATAAACAGAAATAGAAATAAAGTACAGAGGGTTTGGAATGGATGTGAGGAGAGAGGGACATATTTATGGAAACCATGAAATATGCCCGATTTAATAAAAGTGGTTTGGGAATTTTTAAGGACAGAAAAATAATTCAAGTTTGAATTAAAATTCAAACTTGAACCATTTTTTAACCCAACCAAAACAACTTCAAATGATCTGAAATTTGACAGAGGGGTTAAAGGAAAGGTGTATGGTTTATAGGAAAAAGAATGAACATTTATGGACGACAGAAAATGGCACTTGCAAAAATGAAAGGATTAAGAAGGAAGAAGGCGGTGCTGATACATGGGTAGATTTGAGAGAGATGGGAAGGGGTTGATATAAACGACAAGAATAGAGCAAG
This sequence comes from Triticum dicoccoides, assembly GCF_002162155.2. Lineage (NCBI taxonomy): Eukaryota > Viridiplantae > Streptophyta > Magnoliopsida > Poales > Poaceae > Triticum > Triticum dicoccoides. Next base: position 224,190,452 of record NC_041382.1, read on the forward strand.
ACAACATCATGAAGAATGCAACACACATGGTGATATGGTGAAATGCAAAATGGCATGAGGCACGATGCAATGCAAACAATGATGACATGGCAAGATGCAACACGCAAGCGAATGACAAGGCAACAACAGCGAATAACTGGAAGACACCTGGCGCATCGGACTCGGCGTGTCACAACACTCCACCACTACGAGAGGATCTCGTCCCGAGATCTAAGTATGGCACTGGAGGGAAAACGGAAGAGGAAGAGAAGAGGTAAAACAAAGTTGCTTCTTTGACAAACGAGTGAAACCAAAGAACCTTTAGAGGTTGAACAAATTGAACGAAGGAATACAACAAAGATGAACAAAGTTTAAAACACTCCGTTAGAAAAGAAGAACAAGGAACATTACGAGATCCTTGTGGGTTGAAAGACATAAGAAAAGGTTACAATGGACAAGAAGTAGATGCAAGCACTCCGATTGAAAAAAAAAGATGCAAGACTTGATAAGACGAAAAGAACTTGAGAAGATGACACAACACTCCGGTTAAAACAAGATAGAGAAGGCATAAGAATGATATAATTTGGACAGCACTCTGGTAGAGAAGAGAATAAAACTTGATAAGATGAAAGGAAATTGAAGGGATGACACAACACTCCAGTTGAATGAATAAGCAAATGAAAGAACATGGTCTTCACAACTCAAAATTATCAACAACAAAAGGATAAGCTTGTTGTGGGCTTATGGAAAACATCTCAAAACTAAGGTGAAATTATGCCACTAACAAAAATAATAGATTCATTGATATCAACAAGGAGACGAGAAGCTTATTTCACCGGGAGGATAGATGAAGAACTTGGGTCATTTATTAGCACCATAAATAGCAACAATCCTTAGGGAAAGCTTTAGGTGAAATATAACCCAAGATAACTCCAACGAAGAGATTGATGGATTTAAAATACCTCATTCTTGATAACTTGTGAATCATGAAAAATGAAGGGAAATTATCAAGAATGACATAACACCACCTCAAAAGATGAGATATGAAAGAATTGCACTTCAGAATGCAAGATGAAGAAGGCTTGAACTCCTCGAAAAACATGTGTTGAGAACCATGTTTAATCTTGGGTATAGCTTGGCGGATCATAACTCCGAGAGAAATCTTGAAGAACAATTGAAGAATGAAAACAATCCTTGGTGAACCACGGTGTAGAGCCTCCATGAAAAGCTCTGGTAATAAAAGGATGATTGAAGGAAAAAGAAGTTGAAAACAGAAGGTGGAGCCTTGCGATGATTTAGATGGAGTTTTGCGATGATATAATTGATAGAGCTTGGAACTCCGGAAAAGAAAAGATGAAGTATCTCGAACCGAGAAATGTGACATGATGAACAACTCTCGAAAGAAGAAACTAGATCACTTGGATGAAACAATAATAAGCATTACATTATGCGTATCCTTCACCAATTTAAATTGATGACAAGCAACGGATTTGGCATACTACTTATTCTCGTTGAAAAAGGATTAAGAGAGATATAGCACAAACTTGGGAAGGTCTTCAACGAACCACCGGTAGGATTTGGAAAGAACGAATGAATTGATATGATAACGAAGGAAGAGAAATCTTGAACGAACCACCGTAAGAATTGAACATGAAAGTAGCAAAAGCAGAATTCACCGGGAAGAATTGGAAAAACGAAAGAAGATAGTTGAGGGGATTTAGACACATGAGAACGGAGAGATCCTGAACTGATTAAAGGATATTGAATGATTCACTGGTAAGATTTGGAGAACGAGAGTTGAACATTTGAATGAATAATTCTGAGATGATGGCCTTCAGAGAATCAAACTGAAAAAAGGCTCCTGAAATGCTCCGGATGGTTGAAAAGAATTCTCACAATCGAAAACAATTGTGAGAGGATGGCAACAAGCTAGAATCACGAATCTTCGAGAGAACGGATAAGATTTGGAGGAAAACTCTTCTTCGGTCTTCAAATGAAGAGAAAGATGATGAGAAACACCACCATGAATTGTTGAGGTACTCCGGAATTATTAGAAGAGGAAAGGTTAAGCCAAAGATGAAAAGAATTTGAAAGTGATATTGGAGAAGGTAATTGACTGATGAAAATTAATTCTTACTTCAAACTTTAGAAGATTTGAGAATAACTCCGAGAAAATAGAAGAGTCAGGTAAGATCCTGGGAAAAGACATGTGGGTTAGGGCCCACTCAAAAGAAACACCGTTGAACGATTTAAAAGATAGATTGTGCCAGTTGAATTAAATGGCTTGAATAAGATAACAACCTCGAGATAGCTTAAGCGAATTAGCAATGGAAACATGAATCTCCTGAGATATCTTCAGCACTCTGGAACAATTGAATAGCAAGCGGGGAATGACTATGTGGTGCACCAGCATGAGAAAGCATTGGAAAAATGAAAGGACTATGCTCAATACCAAAGCTTGAATTGAATCCATCGGACAAGAAAATAAAGAAGAACGATGGACTAGTAGAGCATCTTCATGAGAAACACCGGGTAAGAACATTGATTGAAAAGAATGAAGAGACTTCACATGAATAAAAGGGTACTTGATTAAGAAATCCAAGTCCCTGAAGAAAAAAGGGTGGGAGGGTGGGAAAACAAAGGCAACTTGGGACGGATGAAACAGACAACGTTGAGAAGACCTAGAGTTGATCTTGCAGATGTCAAAAATGATCGGATCCACTTGAAGAGCAGCACACTGGTTGAGAAGAAAATGAGATGCCAAACTCGATGATCAAGAAGGATTGGTATTCACATAGAAGTTGAGAACACCACTTAGGGGAGGTATGGAATCAACACTTGACATTGAAGCAACTCGAATACCACAACTCAAAACAAAACAAATGATTGGCTTGCAAAATAAGCCGGAAACAAACATATGATAGATCCCATATCGTATCATGTGTCTGTTGAGAAGATATCCTACGTGATACTTGAATTCCCACTTATAAACTCCCAAAACTTTCTGGTTATGCAATCAGGTGTTGGGGATACAGGGGAAGCATAATATCTCACCCAAACTAACAATTCCTACATCTAGCTGTATCCATCCTCCAACACATCCTCTGCTGCTGTATCCATCCAGCTGGGCAACACATAAAGCACAGTGCAGATGTTGGCTGGTGGCACGTAATTACAAGCTCTCTCTTTTGCGTGTATGCAGTGCACCACCACCTTATACTACAAACTCGTGTTTGTTGTATGAATGAAACAATACAAAGCGTGTATGCAAAGACATCTCGGTTTCTGGATCAGCATTCCACCTCACTGCATGCATCTACCGTGGCAACAAAGTGAACACGAACAAAACGAAGAAGAAGAAGTGCATGCAAAACCAGCGGGCAACGAAGCCGATGGGCCGGCGCCTTGGCAATAGGAGAGGATCCACCAAATTAAAGATCACGCCGTGAGGCGCAAGCAGGTTAATAAACTGCTATGCACGCACGAACAAGACAAAGGCGGTACGCCTCCATCTTTTTTTTCATAACTCCGTTGGGTATACTTGGCAAGCCAGCCGGGAGACGCAAGCCCATCATGTAAAAAAGAAAAGAAAAAAGAGATAGAATGGTGCGTGAGAAGCGGTGGTTCGAGATCGATCGGACGGAGTAGTGAGCGCGGGTTTCTCGCCCCGGCCATGACGTGAGGAATCGGCAAGGTAACTTATGTTTTGTGACGCCCGGATAATTACGCTACAGTAAACTTCTACTAATGATGCCACGTCACCATGATTATTGTTGCTAATCTCGCGTCAGTTCGAAACCCAGTTCAAATTTTAAAAATAAAGTCAAACAATAAAAGTTTCCAAACATTAAAACTAAAATGCTCTAGACGTGCCAAATAATGCATAGGTAATTATGGTTAAGAAACCCCATTTTTATGAAATGTTTAAATACCCTTAGGTGAATAAAACGGTAGCAAAAACCAATATACAAATGATTTTATAATTAACAAAATACTAAACTAAATAGCTTTGGGGTAAAACCTTTTGTTGTAGGGGATTTTAATGTATTACTAAATTAGGGATTATTTTAATATTAGATAAAAACTAAATGAAAAAGAAACTAGAAATAAAACAGAAAAAGGAAAACCAAAACTAACAAAAAAAGAGGAAAGAGAAAAGCCCCCCCTCCCCGCTGGGCCAAGTGGCCCGGCTTGCCTCTGCCGGCCCAACCGGCCGGCCCACCCGCACCCATAAACCGTACCCCCACTCCCCCACTCTCCAACGACACCCCACTTCCCCGCCCCCCGAAAATATCTCCTCCCTCCCCGATTGGATTAGGAGCGGAGGAGGAGGTCGTCGCAACGCCCTCGCTCGACGCCCGACGCCGCCACACCGCTGGACCTCGACGGAGCGTGCCCTCGCCAGCCTGCTTCCTCGCCGCTGCGTCGTCTTCGCCCGCCTCCTCGCCCCCCTGTTGCCTAGTCCCTACGAATCCCGGTGAGGCCTCGACCTCCTCTTCCCCTCGCCCCGCTCGCTGGCTACACGCGTGCCCGCCTCCGCTCGTTACTGCTGCTGTTGCACTGCATCGCCCGTGCGCGCATGTCCCCGCATCGTCGAGACCTTCCACCCGCAGTGCGCGCTCGCTAGCGCCACCCCTCCCTGCGCCACGGCCTGGCCGAGCGCCCGCGCCCCTGGCTCTCCTCGCTAGCCTACTGTCGCAGCCACACCCGCCCGCGCACCGCGCCCATTGTCCCTGCTTTTGCTACTCTGGCACCATCGCCGTGCCATGCCAATGTACCCGCTTTGCCCCCGCACGCCCGCTGGCCTCGGCCACTCTCGCCGCGCCCCCCTCCCCGCTCGCCGCTCATGCTCTCCCCGCCCGCTACCTATCACCGCCGCCCCTCGCCGTCGATTCCCGGTGCCCGCACGCGCACCAGCTGCCCCGGTCACACTCGGCGGCCTCGCCGACACACCGGCACCCCGGGTCTGCCCTTCAGGCGCAAACGCACGGGTGCCCGCTTCCCGTTTCACCCGCTAGGCCCCCTGGGGCCAATGACAGGTGGGCCTAGCCCAGAACGTTATTTAAAAAAGAGGTTTAAAAGAAATAATAATAAATAAATAAATTAGTAATTAATTAATTAATAAGTTAATTAAGTAAATTAATCCTGCTTAACTAATCTAACTAAAATGAATTAACCTAATCACTTAGTTAGTCTAATCAACAGGTTTAGTTAGTTTGAGACGATGACAAATGGGGCCCACGCGTCAGTTTGAAAAAGTCAACTGACTGTTGACTGCTGACATCACCCTGATGTCATGCTGACATCATAATGGCATTTCCAAATTAATTTAATTCTATTAATCCCAAAATTGATTAAAAACTTTGAAAATTAATATAAATTAAACCGTAGCTCGGATGAAAAAACTTTGTATATGAAAGTTGCTCAGAACGATGAGACGAATCCGGATACGCAACCCGTTCGTCCGCCACACATCCCTTGCATAGTAAACAAGCAACTTTCCCCCTTAGTTTCATCTGTCCGAAAACGCGAAACACCGGGGATATTTTCCCGGTTGTTTCCCCCCTTCACCGGTATCACCTCGTACCGCGTCAGGTCACCCCTAGCACTATGTAATGCCGCATCTTGCTTTTTTGTTACATTGATTGCTCTGTTATTTATTGTGTTCCCCCTCTGTTACTTCTTTCCGGTAGACCCCGAGACTGCCGGAGACCCCCAGTACGACTACGGAGTTGACGACCCCTCTCTCTTGCCAGAGCAACCAGGCAAGCCCCCCCCCTTGATCACCAGATATCGCCTACTCTTCTCTATACTGCTTGCATTAGAGTAGTGTAGCATGTTACTGCTTTCCGTTAATCCTATCCTGATGCATAGCCTGTCCTTGCTACTACTGTTGTTACCTTTACCTGCAATCCTAATGCTTAGTATAGGATGCTAGATTATCATCAGTGGCCCTACACTCCTGTCCGTCTGCCTTGCTATACTACTAGGCCGTGATCACTTCGGGAGGTGATCACGGGCATATACTGTATACTTTGCACTATTACATTACCTATGGTATTGTTCGGAGTTGGGGGCTGAAGGGGCAGGTGGCTCCATCCCGGTAGAGGTGGGCCTGGGTTCCCGACGGCCCTCGACTGTTACTTTGTGGTGGAGCAACAGGGCAGGTTGAGACCACCTAGGAGAGAGGTGGGCCTGGCCCTGGTCGGTGTTCGCGGATACTTAACACATTTAACGAGATCTTGGTATTTGATCTGAGTCTGGCTACTGGCCTATACGCACTAACCATCTACGCGGGGACAGTTATGGGCACTCGATGTCGTGGTATCAGCTGAAGCCTTCGTGACGTGAGCGACTGAGCGGCGCACGCCGGATTGGACAGTAATCCTGCTCTTGTATTAAGGGGGCTAGTTCTGCTTCCGGCCGCCCTCGCAACGTGTGGGTGTGCAATGGGCGATGGGCCCAGACCCCTGCGCCATAGGATTTAGACCGGTGTGCCGACCTCTCTGTTGTGCCTAGGTAGGGCTGCGACATGTTCATCTTCCGAGGCTGGGCATGACCCAGGAAAGTGTGTCCGGCCAAATGGGATCGAGCGTGTTGGGTTATGTGCTGCACCCCTGCAGGGAAGTTAATCTATTCGAATAGCCATGATCTCCGGTAACAGGACGACTTGGAGTTGTACCTTGACCTTATGACAACTAGAACCGGATACTTAATAAAACACACCCTTCCAAGTGCCAGATACAATCGGTGATCGCTCTCTCACAGGGCGATGAAGGGAGGATCATCGGTTAGGTTTATGCTATGCGATGCTACTTGGTGAGCTTACCATCTACTCTCTTCTCCATGCTGCAAGATGGAGGTGGCCAGAAGCGTAGTCCTCGACGGGATTAGCTATCCCCCTCTTATTCCGGCTTTCTGCAGTTCAGTCTACATATGATACCCTTATTCCATTTGATACCAATGCATACATATGTAGTGTAGCTCCTTGCTTGCGAGTACTTTGGATGAGTACTCACGGTTGCTTTGCTCCCTCTTTCCCCCCTTTTCTATACTTGTTTTCTACGACCAGACGTTGGAGCCCAGGAGCCAGACGCCACCTTCGACGACGACTACTACTACTCGGGAGGTGCCTACTACTACGTCCAGCCCGCTGACAACGACCAGGAGTAGTTTAGGAGGATCCCAGGCAGGAGGCCTGCGCCTCTTTCGATCTGTATCCCAGTTTGTGCTAGCCTTCTTAAGGCAACTTGTTTAACTTATGTCTGTACTCAGATATTGTTGCTTTCGCTGACTCGTCTATGATCGAGCTCTTGTATTAGAGCCCTCGAGGCACCTGGCTTGTAATATGATGCTTGTATGACTTATTTTATTTGTAGAGTTGTGTTGTGATATCTTCCCGTGAGTCCCTGATCTTGATCGTACACGTTTGTGTGTATGATTAGTGTACGATTGAATCGGGGCGTCACAAGTTGGTATCAGAGCCGACTGCCTGTAGGAATCCCCCTTCCATACTCCTTGGCCGAAGTCGAGTCTAGTCACTAAAAAACTTTTACTAACATGGTTGTGTGCCTTACGGGCCCACGTTGCCATTTGGGTGATACTAGGATCTTTTACTCCTCGTCTATACTCTGGGACTCTGATCTCTCTTCTATTCAGGTTAAATGATTGTGCTAACTCTAACTCTAGGTTCTTGTAAATACTTTGTCCCGAAGAGCCCCTTCATTCCAGATGATGGCCTGCTTCACCAGAAGATTCCGAAGATACTCTCCGTTATTCTTTCGAGAATCCTTTGTGCCCACCGCTTTGCAGCTCTTTGCCATAGAAATACCCTTACGGATAATTTCTCGCACTTATCGAGTATCCGCTCATCCCCAGTTGATTCATGTATTTCACATAAGTCTTCAAAATGCCATTCGATCCCCGAAAAATCCTCAACAGCCTATTGCTCTTGAAATTCTGGCTTGATTGCATTATGATTAACCTCATAAGTCCGGTAATCTTATTGGCATCCTTAGTCATTAACAGTTTGAGTCTGTTGAATCAATATGTTGCGAATGCTCGCAATCCTTAATCAGATCCTTCATTTCGTCCTTCCGGCTCAGACGTCATTTTAAACACGAGCTGGATCTCGACCAATCAAATTGCCGTCGATTGTACCCCTAAGGCTATTCAACTTATCCCTCCCTAATCAGAGCATTGCTTCTGATCTCTTGTCTTGGAATTGATAATTCCTTTGCATTTGAACTTTGAGTTAGTCAGTTGTTTCTATACACTGATCTCCTTGCATTCCTTCTTCCTCTGGTTGAGTACCGATGCTCACATCAGATCCCTTGTGGACCACCAGATCCTTTGTTGGATTTTATCTGACAGCGTCCGTCGTATTCTATAAGCTTGTGCACCTTACCTCGGATACATAATGCCTTTGGTAAATTGTATCCTCTACTTTCTCCAGCATGCTCTACTATCGAGCTTGTGATATTTATTCCTGAAATTTGTGGTATATGTTCCTAAGATGCCCTGATGGGTTGAACCTATGCCTTCCCTAATCCTGTGAACCCGAAAGATTTCACGGGTCATACTTACCTGGTATTGCACCGGGTAAAAATTTCAACAACTATTGTCATTTTCAAAATATGAGAGGTGAATGAAAGGTTATGCATTTGAGAAGTGGGAGTCGACCTTGAACTTTGTGTTCATGCCCATGGACACGATGTAGATCTTATCATTAAAGCTTCTCTTAAATTAACTATTCCCTTGTATAAGTCCATCTTATATCTGGGATCTGGCCTTTTGCAATCGTGTTTCTGACCATGTTCTCCTTTAAATACCATTTCTCAGACAAGTTGAAGTAATTGTCTTCTACAGATCATTGCACCCAACCAACCTTTACTTTGATCTACCGTCGTGTATTACACTCTGGTATCTCAAGAATATCATAGAACTGCATAACTTCTTATGGGTTCTTCATCAACTATTATTTCTCACCGATTCCAATTTTCCCGGGTTCTGGGTTGTCGTCAACCAAGGACACCAATAAGTGAATCGATTCCGCACTCTGGTTCAATAACTCTTAAACAATTGTTGTTGCTTACGAGTTAATAATCACTTAAGTCATTCCTAGCCTGATCGGCTATATCATCATTGTGCTAAATTTTAACTGTGCTACTTGGTCCTTCTTCATGGAGCACAATTCTCGACGATGAGCTAAGCTTATGTCGATTTTCCTCATCATATCATTTCACCATGAACCGCAACCTTGATTTCAAGTTTGTGTCGTAACCATGGTTCCAATAACCTTCCGTTTATCATTCATTTGACTAGATGTCATCACCGATTGATTACATCTTCATGAAATCTCTCGACAAATGTGTCGTGATCATCATCAGCATTCCGAGATCTTCCAAGATATCAATTGAGTTCATGATGATAAATACCATCCTTGCCCTCGATGATTTGTGTTACCATCGACCACTTTATTGACTTCCCTCCAACACAAACTTGTTCGTGTTTTGTGTTATACCTTGAGTTCCTTGCTATCCCGCATTTGTTCTTCTTTACCTTGGAGTATTACCATCTTTAATGTCAAGAAAGTCGTGAGGATTTCATCACCTCTTAAGGATTCTTGATACAGGTAATACTTCTCACCATCACCTTTCTTTCTTGGTCCCCGTGTTGGTTCTAACCGGGATACCAACAGGTGAACGGTGCTGGATTCTACCCTTCTAGCAACCCTATTGCTTTGAAGTTAATGTTCGGACGTTCATTCTTAGACTATTGATCACTGAATCACCATTCTAACATTTGATCATGCTACCTAAGGCCATACTTTGGGCACCCTTTTCAACTAATGTTTAATTGTGTATGTTTTTCCTTGAGCATACATCATTATATCATTTGATCTGACAAATGTTATCTCCTTGTTCACATAACTATGGAAATCCATCTTTTTGGATACCTCGTTGAATTATTGTCGAGTCCATCAGCCACCTCCTCATCCTCTCCTTGGCTTAATGATGAATCCCTTCGTGTATCCAGAGTCTAACCTTTGATTGAAGACCATGTCAATGCTATCTCGAAGCATGTCTGTGGTACTCCAATTTTCAAAGAGAACATTTGAAGCCCAATGCTAAATGTTTCCTGCTCAATTACCCAAACACCACTGTATGGGTAATGTCATGAAATTCCCCCCCCCCTACCTAAAGGGTTTTCTACATTATATCATGTCAAGGAAATCATGCTTTGCTTGTCCTTGGGAAGGTTATACCCCTAAAATATGTGTTTAAACACATTTTCCTTTCCATTGTTCTGTTTAATCTGATACATATGTTTTCCTTTCCATTGTTTGGTTTAATCTTTCTTGTGATCTATATGATCTAAGAAGTAATATTCTCCTACTTTTGTAAGCACCTCGGTGTACAACTCTATCAGTAAGAACCTGTTACTATTGTTGATGACATTCCGGTATCCACCGATGGACAAGAACTTTGCCTAATGGTCCGCCTTGTTCAACGAGCAGGAAAATGGTTCTCTTCGTCCCTCGCCCTTGGTACCGAGGTTGTTGCCGACATAACTAACAGGCTATCCTCTGACATGCCTTGCTTACTTGATCGTGCAAGACGTCACCGCCCTTCCTACTTTTAACCCACATGGTGGGCCCATAACCCATAGTTCCACAGGATCGAAACCTGACTCTCCTGTACACCACCTGTTCCCAAGGTTGTTCCTCGCGCTTGACTTCGTATGTAATTCATGGACCACCTGTCTAGTGATCTATTCTGGTATGAGGCACAATACCTATTCTCGTTGCCCTGAAATCCTTTCACCTACTGATTAGGCATCGAACGATTGCCTATCCGTTGGAGCTTCTCATGGTACCTTCTTACTTTTCTCTCGATATCTTCTTAAGTTTCAAATCGAGAGATACTTAAGCTTCTTCCCTGAATTAACCGTCTAATGCTCGATCTTGTTAGGATCCATCCATATTGAGTTTTCCCTTCTTACCCTTTCGTAATTACGGTGAAGATCCTGAAAGAAGGACGACAACTTCATCCTGATGACCTAAAGTAGAGAAATGAAGACATCAGCGCTATGGATCGACCACTTTGAGAGGAGCAACCAAGACCGAGAAGATTCGTTAGGATTTCGTAACCAGACGTTTCCCCCTTATTCCACCTCTTAAATCTCGGAACGAGATTTCTTGTAGTGGAGGAGAATTGTGACGCCCGGATAATTATGCTACAGTAAACTTCTACTAATGATGCCACGTCACCATGATTATTGTTGCTAATCTCGCGTCAGTTCGAAACCCAGTTCAAATTTTAAAAATAAAGTCAAACAATAAAAGTTTCCAAACATTAAAACTAAAATGCTCTAGACGTGCCAAATAATGCATAGGTAACTATGGTTAAGAAACCCCATTTTTATAAAATGTTTAAATACCCTTAGGTGAATAAAACAGTAGCAAAAACCAATATACAAATGATTTTATAATTAACAAAATACTAAACTAAATAGCTTTGGGGTAAACCTTTTGTTGTAGGGGATTTTAATGTATTACTAAATTAGGGATTATTTTAATATTAGATAAAAACTAAATGAAAAAGAAACTAGAAATAAAACAGAAAAAGGAAAAACAAAACTAACAAAAAAAGAGGAAAGA